>NW_024537619.1:0-266592 GCF_016628075.1 Suillus paluster
GGCACAAGCTGAAGCTGAAGCCCTTTGAGTAATCTTTCCCTTGAGCACGACCTTAACACTCCTACCAAGTGCTAACTAGTCACTGCCTCCTACATAGAAGTATATGAAACATATCCTGTACTTAGCTACTCCCCCAGTCTTAATATTACTTGTCTTCCCACTGTCTCTACTAGTGGGAATTCTCTGTAGGACTTTGCTCCCTCTCTGGACACAAGTATTATCTTGTTGTCACCTCCAACCCTCCGCTCTGACTCAGAGCCATGCTCTGAGTATTTACTCTCACCTCTCTGACTCCACCAATCAACCCCCTTGCTCCCCTCCGTCCCAATAAACTTCCTCTGCCTCCTCCGCTCCGCTCCTAGTCAAATCACCACTAGCAGCACTTACCTCCTGACTGTTAGGTACCGTGCTGGCTCAAGAAGCAGAGGGGTCGGGCTTGGCTTCAGCTCTTGCGCTGCGCCCTTAGCTAAGTACGTGCCCCAAATTTGGAGCAGGTCCGACATTGTTCGACAATAGGACGAGTGGTCCGCTTAGGTCCACTTTGAGGGTTGGGAGGTAAGTGCTACTAGCGGCGGGCCGACTAGAAGCGGAGTGGAGAAGGCAGAGGATAATGTGGAAGGTGGAAAGGAGCAGGGGGAATACTTGATAGGGGCAGAGAAGTAAGGAGAAGACTTAGAGCACGGCTCTAAGTCGGAGCGGAGGGACAGAGGTGACAACAAGGTGAAACTTGTGTCCTGGAGGAGGCAAGGTCCTACTGAGAATTCTCACAAGTAGAAACTGCAAGAAGACAAGTAATATTAAGACTGAGGAAAAATATCTAAGTACAGGATATGTTATATAATTCTAGGTATGAGGCAGTGATCAGGATAACTATGTTGTAAAGCTATGTACCAAGGATATAATTTGTAAGTACTTACACAGGCGAAGACATGAGTCAGAGCGGATATCAGTATGTACACATTGGATCAGTGATCAAGTGGTAAGAGGAATTACCGGTGATCCGGAAGTAGGGTCTATGTACTGAAGGGGAAAGTATATATCTAAAAGGGGAAAGAGGTTCCAGTTGAATGGAGACATTATGGAAGAGGACCGGTTGGGCGGTTGAGCAGAAGCATAGGGGTGGGTGTGGATGATGATTGGATGGAGTGGAGGATGGATGGAGCGGAGGTGGTCAGAAAGCGGAGCAGATATTAATATCAGAGCTGTTAGGTACAGTGCCGGCTCAGGAGGCAGAGGGGTCAGGGCTTGGCTTCAGCTCTTGCGCTGCACCCTGAGCCGAGTACATGCCCTGAATTTGGAGCAGGTCCGACGGTAGGACGAGTGAATCACTTAGGTCCACTTTGAGGGTCGGGAAGTAAGAGCTACTAGCGGCAGGCTGACTAGGAGCGGAGCGGAGAAGGCGGGAAGTGATGCGGAGGGTGGATAGGAGCAGGGGGAATGTTTGGTAGGAGTGGGGAAGGCAGAGGATAATGCAGAGGATGGGAAAAGGTCAGAGGGAATATTGCAAGGGGTGGAGAAATAAGGGGAAGACTTAGAGCACGGCTCTAAGTCAGAGCGGAGGGTCGGAGGGTCGGAGGGTCGGAGGGTCGGAGGGTCGGAGGGTCGGAGGGTCGGAGGGTCGGAGGGTCGGAGGTGACAACAAGTTGAGACTTGTATCCAGAGGAGGCAAGGTCCTACTGAGATTTCTCACAGGAGGTGACTGCGAGAAGACAAGTAATATTAAGACTGAGGAAAATATCTAAGTACAGGATATGTTATATACTTCTATGTATGAGGCAGTGACCAGGATAACTATGTTGTAAAGCTATGTACCAAGGATATAATTTGTAAGTACTTACACAGGTGAAGACATAAGTCAGAGCGGATATCAATATGTACGTGTTGGATCAGTGATCGAGCGGTAATAGGAATTACCAGTGATCTGGAAGTAAGGGTCTATGTACCAAAGGGGAAAGGATATATCTAAAAGGGGAAAGAGGTCCAGTTGAATGGAGATGTTATGGAAGGGGACCGGTTGAGCGGTTGAGCGGAAATGTAGGAGCAGATGCGGACAATGATTGGATGGAGCAGAGGATGGATGGAGTGGAGGTGATTGGAAAGTGGAGTGGATATTGGTATTAGAGCAGTCGGATCAGGTATATGACACTGACCCACCAAGCGAACCAAAGTGGTTCACCCATCCTATTGTCAGACATTGTTGGACCCACTCCAAATTCGGGGCACGTACTCAGCTAAGGGTGCAGCGCAAGAGCTGAAGCCAAGCCCCTGACCCCTCCGCTTCTCCATTTGAGCACGGTCTCTAACACCCCTGCTTGCTGTCTTCTTGTTGTGGAGTGGTTTCAGCAGCCCATATGTATCAAATTTAATCAAATCAACACTCATGCAGCATTTCAGTTGTGACAGTATCAGGGTGCATATTCTGTGTTGCAGTGGCTGGATCAGTAACTCTGATCATCATCAAAACAGCTACACATAGCATTGTGTTCTGTCATATACGTGATCTGACCCCTCCACCAATATTAATATCCGCTCTGCCCAACATCCTACTTCCCCCATTATCCTACCACCTCTGCTCCGTCTGCCCTCTGCATGACCCAGTCAGCTTCAGCATCCGCTCCTATGGCTCCACTCAACTGTCTCGTCGGTTGCCTTCTGCATCATCCATTCTTGTCATATACCTGATCCGACCGCTCTAATATCAATATCTGCTCCACTTTCCAATCACCTCCACTCCATCCATCCTCCGCTCCATCCAATCATCGTCCGCATCTGCTCCTACGTTTCCGCTCAACCGCTCAACCGGTCCCCTTCCATAACATCTCCATTCAACTGGACCTCTTTCCCCTTTTAGATATATCCTTTCCCCTTTGGTACATAGACCCTTACTTCCAGATCACTGGTAATTCCTATTACCGCTCGATCACTGATCCAACACGTACATATTGATATCTGCTCTGACTTATGTCTTCACCTGTGTAAGTACTTACAAATTATATCCTTGGTACATAGCTTTACAACATAGTTATCCTGGTCACTGCCTCATACATAGAAGTATATAACATATCCTGTACTTAGATATTTTCCTCAGTCTTAATATTACTTGTCTTCTCGCAGTCACCTCTTGTGAGAATTCTCAGTAGGACCTTGCCTCCTCTGTACACAAGTCTCAACTTGTTGTCACCTCCGACCCTCCAACCCTCCTACTCCGACTTAGAGCCGTGCTCTAAGTCTTCCCCTTATTTCTCCACCCCTTGCAATATTCCCTCTGACCTTTTCCCATCCTCTGCATTATCCTCTGCCTTCCCCACTCCTACCAAACATTCCCCCTGCTCCTATCCACCCTCCGCATCACTTCCCGCCTTCTCCACTCCGCTCCTAGTCAGCCCGCCACTAGTAGCTCTTACTTCCTGACCCTCAAAGCGGTTCACTCGTCCTACCGTCAGACCTGCTCCAAATTCAGGGCATGTACTCGGCTAAGGGTGCAGCGCAAGAGCTGAAGCCAAGCCCTGACCCCTCTGCCTCCTGAGCCAGCACGGTACCTAACAGTAAGTCCAGAGGTCAGACATAGGGGGAGTTCAGTGGAACTCTGGAGGGTCAGGAGTAACTACCATAGGACCACTATGGACAAGTCTAGAGTAGAAACAGAATGGAGGTAGACTACCCTAAGGTAGAGCCAGAGATATAGTTCAAGGATTGAATCCAAAGACTCAGAGATGGACAGGAGGTAAACTCAAGTCCAGAGAGACAGGAACGAGCAGGAACTAAGATGATATTCAAACTGAGGAGGTACAGAGTTTTACAGGAGTTTATATACTGTAGGTATCAAGTAAGTAATCAGTCAGCATAGTGAAAAGCTATGTACAAGGCATGTGGAAAGTCCATTAGTAAGTATGTTAAGATCTTACAGCTTTTGAAATTAAATCATATTTCCCTTGTCTCTGAGCTCATCTGCAGCCGCATTGTCCACCTCAATGAAGAATGCCTCAGATACATTGCATCAGAGAGTGAGCTTGAAGTCAATGAAGATGAGATCAAGGATGATCAGATGCTTGCAGGACACATTCACCTTGGCTCCCTGCAGCCTCTCATTAGTTTTGCCCTAGTAGAGGAAGCATATTATTCAAATTGCACGTTTGCACACTTCCAGAAGAAGTTCACTATATTCCTCAATGACTTCCTCCCTTCCAACAATATACCATTGCCTAACAGTTTGACCTGGCTAAGACGAGCAGCTGAGGACACAGTCAGTTGCTTTTTTCTTATTCACCAATTTTAACCATATTTCTGGATAGCTTCAAGAATACTGCTACCTCAAAGTAAATTGCAAGTCCTTCATTGACTGGAAATCGGCCACCAAATACCTTAGATGTAACCCAAGTTTCTATGGCTGTGAATGGTGCAATTGTGCAATGATACATACCCATGACAAGGATGGCAATGACCAAAACATTTTTGTTCAATTACTATTCATGTTTAAGTATGTTGTTAGTGAGCGACTTTGGACCTTGCTCTAGTTCAGTCCATGGACTTCCCACTTGGTACACAATGTACTGCAGATCAGGATCTGCACCTCACTCGTCTTTGTGCATGACCCACAGCTTTATCTGAGTTTATTTCCCTTCATTCAATCATTCATGGTGCTCTACTTGTCCCTGATTATGACAGTAATACAGATTTTTTTGTTGTTGACTATGTGGATACAGATATGTTCCTCCACTCTTGAAGGAAATTCTTTTAGGTTAGTTGAATTGTTCCACTCTTACTGCCCTTTCCCATGCTGATCATTGTCTACAGTGCTATCGGTTGTCTGTAGGCACTGGATTTCAAATAGCCCCCAGATTGATGCTCCCCTTGGCTCTTTTCCTATCTTCATCTCATGCTCTCTGGCAATAACTCTCTCAGTGTTGAGCTTGGTCATGCCCACAAAGCCAAAACTCAGTCCCAGTTCAATGAACTGTCATATACCAGATTCAGCCACTCCCAACACCATTCATAGACTGTCCCTACTATTGGTCTGACCCTCTGTTTCCCTGTCCGCTCCATCCCTCCTTCTCCGACAATGCATGAAGAACATCTCAGCAGGACTAGCCCTGCTACCTCCACCCAACTCCACTCTGCTCCTCCAACACTACCCCTATATCCTCCAACACTATATCCCTACCATCCAACCCTATCTGGAGCTCCACTCCTCCACCCTATTGGTCCACCTGATCCTACTCCTACTCCCTCCATCATCTCCACTTTTCTGACCCACTTGGTTCCTTCAGTTTCTCTTGTGTTGCTCTACCTGACCGCCTCACTGGTCCACTCCTAGACTAGGAACCACTCAACTGGTCCTATCTCCTTTTAGTATCATAGTTCATCCCTTCGGATCACTGGTAATCCCTATACCCAAGCGATTATTGATCTGTCGCATACATACTGTTCTCTGAGCCCTTTCTTGTATGTCTCAGTCATCTTTCCAGTAATTCTGTACACTCAGCACATAGCCTTCTGCTATGCTATGCTAATTACTTAGAGTATATAAACATATGTACATCTGTCTGTACATCTTTAGTCTGAATATTACCTTTCCTAAGCCCTGCTCTTCTGTCCTTCGACTTAGGCTCAACCCTAAGTCAACTCCTGTTTGCTGGCCTAGGGGATTGACTCCCTAGGTCGGCCACCTTCTCCACTCGTCTGACTTCCCGTGCCTCTGCTGCCTTTCCCATGTGTCGGACATGTGGCTAATACTCTTGTACCTCTCTCCTCTGTATTTCCATCCTGTGTCGGACTTCATCCGAGCAGTCTCCTCCACTCCATTCCCACTGTTAGCTCCGACTGCAGTAGCCCTCCAACTCTCCCCTGTAGGGCAGAGCAATCTCCGCCTGACATTCCCACACTCACCCAGTAGTCTGTCGGCCCTCCTTCAGAGGACCTCCACTCCAACGTCCTGTCGGAGCTCATAGAAACTCAAGTCAGACTACAACCCAAAATTAGGGGCACATACTCAGGTAAGGGGCGCAGCACACGAGCTGAAGCCAAGCCCCTCAGACTCCGTCTTACCCCTTGAGCATGGTCTTAACATGAACAGGTAATAAGCTCCCTAACCCATAACCATGAACAGAGTGCTCGTGAGCCTCTCCAGCACATCTGGCATATGAAGCAGGTAAGCTTCTAAGTTCATAACTATCAATGAAGCACTCATGAGCTTCTTTAATGCACCTGGTATATGAAGCAGGTGAGCTTCCAAGCTCATCACTATAAACAGAGCACTCATGAGCTTCTCTAATGCACCAGGCATACAAGGCAGGTAAGCTTCCAAACTTACCACGACTGGAGCACTTGTGAGCTTCTCCAGTGCACCTGGCATACCAAGCATACCAAGCAGGACTCCTTTGACAGCCCTGTTATTATGTACTCTTCCCATGAACTTCCATTGTCTGGTGGAGACTGGCAGACTACTCCTTCAACAGGGCTGTGTTAAGACTGTGCTCAGGGGTAAGGCAGAGTCTGAGGGGCTTGGCTTCAGCTCATGCACTGCACCCCTTACCCGAGTATGTGCCCCTAATTTCGGAATGTAGTCTAACACGAGTTCTATGAGTTCTGACAGGACGTCGGAACAGGGGTCCTCTGAAGGAGGACCAACAGACTACTAGGTGAGCGCAGGAAAGTCGGGTGGGGGTTGTTCCACCCAACAGGAGAGAGGTTGAAGGCCACCACAGTCAGAACCAACAGTAGAAGCAGAGTGGAAAGGACTGCTCGGACAAAGTCCGAAGCAGAGCAGAATGAAGGGGACAGATGTAGCAGGGTGCTGGGATCAGTTCTGACGCGCAGGAAAGGCGGCCGATGCGCAGGGAGTCGGATGAGCAGAGGAATGGAGGAACAGGGGAATGGAGGAACAGCGGAACAGAGGAGTGGAGGAGCAGGGGAACAGAGGAGCAGAGGAGCGGAGGAGCAGGGGAGCAGGGGAGCAGGGGAGCAGGGGAGCAGGGGAGCAGGGGAGCAGGGGAGTGGGGGAGTGGGGGAGTGGGGGAGTGGGGGAGTGGGGGAGTGGGGGAGTGGGGGAGTGGGGGAGTGGGGGGAGCGGCCGACCTAGGGAGTCAATCCCTTAGGTCAGCAAACTGTTAAGGTTGTGCTCAAGGGGGAGGTTACTCAAAGGGCTTCGGCTTCAGCTCATGCGCTGCGCCCCTTACCCGAGTACATGCCCTTAATTTCTGGTGGGCAGAGGGGAAGTCCGATGGAAGTTCAGGGAGTTCTGGAGGACAAACATCGGTGGAGTTCGGCGGAACTCCAGAAGACTATGTGGGGACAGAGTAAGGCTACTACGGAAGTCTGGAGTAGAAACAGAACAGAGGTTAGACTACCCTAAGGTAGAGCCGGAGGATTAGTCCTAAGGTTTAACCCCTAAGACTCAGAGGTGGACAAGAGATGAGACTCAAGTCCAAAGATTGCAGGAATGAGCAGAACTAAGATGATATTCGAACTAAGGAGTTCCAGAGTATTACAGGAGCTTATATACTGTAGGTAACATGTAGGTAAATCAGTCAGCAAAGGTAAGGGCTATGTACGAAGCATGTGGAAAGTTTATTAGTAAGTGTAACTGTCATATACCTGATCTGACTGCTCCAATATTAATATCCGCTCCGCTTTCCAACCACCTCCGCTCCATCCATCCTCCACTCAGTCCAATCACAGTCCACATTCTGCTTCTACGCTTCCGCTCGACCGCCCATCCGATCCCTGTCCATAATTTCTCCATTCAACTGGAACCTCTTTCCCCTTTTAGATATATACTTTCCCCTTCGGTACATAGACCCTTACTCCTGGATCACCAGTAATTCCTATTACCGCTTGATCACTGATCTGACGCAAACATATTGATATCCACTCTGACTTATGTCTTCGCCTGTGTACAGTACTTACAAACTATATCCTTGGTACATAGCTTTACAACATAGTTATCCTGATCACTGCCTCATACATAGAAGTATATAACATATCCTGTACTTAGATATTTTCCCCAGTCTTAATATTACTTGTCTTCTTGCAGTTACTACTTGTGAGAATTCTCAGTAGGACCTTGCCTCCTCTGGACACAAGTTTCACCTTGTTGTCACCTCCAACCCTCCACTCCAACTTAGAGCCGCACTCTAAGTCTTCTCTTTACTTCTCCGCTCCTATCAAGCATTCCCCCTGCTCCTCTCCACCCTTTACACTATCCCCTGCCTTCTCTGCTCCACTCCTAGTCGGTCCGCCGCTAGTAGCTCTTACCCCCCGACCCTCAAAGCGGACCTAAGCAGACCACTTGTCCTACTGTTGGACAACATCGGACCTGCTCCAAATTCAGGGCATGTACTTGGCTGAGGGTGCAGTGCAAGAGCTGAAGCCAAGCCCCAACCCCTCTGCTTCCTAAGCCGGCATGGTACCTAACAGTAACAGATCAAAGCAGTGAAGTTGGAAATGAAGTAAGAATGGACGGATCAGTAAGCATAGCGGAAAGGACATAACCAATAACCGGATCAATAGCTATTCTAAAAGGAGATAGGGGTGAGTCCGGAGATGGGAGCAGAGCGCTGGGCAAAATAACAGGATGGAGGACTGGACTTTAGTGGTGGGGTTCTGGAATTCCAGATCCGGAGGTATGGGATATGACACACCAGTTTGCCCTTAATCTAGTATCATTCTTGCATCAACAATTTATTAATAATGTACATGTCTTAATGTGATACCCTTGACCCTGCTTAAAGGTGAGCTATTAATTTATTACCTCAAAGTAACAATGACTTCATTATTCATCAGTGCCTCATTGTTGCACATACAGGATAGCACATGTTCAAACTACCAAATTCACCACAATGCACTACATAATCAAATGGTGTGTGACACATATTCAGAACTGATATAAGGGACAGTCTAAACTGAATTCTGCACACACAGCTCAAACCTTCCCTTGCTCTTGTTACCCTATTAGCATGTCTCAGCACCATGTACCAGAGGATATTGAAGTCATGGAGAGCAGCTCCACTGCAGGCTTTGATTCTGACTCTGACAACTTGTCATCAGATTCAGACAAGGCACTCATGAAGTTTTGTGCTGCTGTTGTGTCTTTATGGGACAATGCTTTAATTGCAGACCTTCATAAGGTAAGTGCTGTCTCAATCTTTTCTGGGTGTGTTACAGTCTCTAAGTTGGCTATCCAGGCGCTAGAAACTGCACAGAAGCTGCTGTTGAATATGCAAGGCCAACAGTGGGAGTTCTTGAAGCAGAATGTGCTTCTGGAAACTTCAGCAGCCAAAGGTCAGAAGAGACTCACTTGTAATGAACTCGAGCTAGCTGTCAAGAAAGAGGCTATAAGGCTGTTGGGATGCAAGTACTCAATCACACATTGCTTATAGATCAACTCTCAGATTTTTCCCTTGCGCGCATGTCCCAACATTGACATCAACAGTAAGGAGCGCTGGCTGTCTCTACTTTCAATTGAAGATGGTGTGAAAGCCGAGTTGTTCTTGTTCATTCCTGAAGCAGATCGTGAAATGATGAATCACAAGCACTTCAGTAGTCATGTCAGTGCAGTTGATGTCCTTAGTTTTGAGACCCTATCTGACTTCTTCAGTTTGTGAAAAGTATTGGTAATGTTTATCTGAAATGGTTTCAGACATCAAGACATGTGCCAGAGCTATCTTTGGTTTGAATCCTGAGTTCTTCCTTTGAGGTTATGATTGAGGCTCACAAGAAGAATGTCACATCCTTATCCATTCTTCTCATGGCTCCTACACCAAGTTTGCTCCTGTATTGTTCCCCTGTCCAAATAGTCTCTCACACAATGACTTCCTGAAGTTAGTGGTGCTGGTTAAGGTACTTTCTTTCATATTCTCTAGTGCTTATGATGAGGGTCTAATAATAAGTCATGCCTCACATTACAGTGGCTCAAAAAACTGTCCGCATGTTTTCACATTTTTCACTATCTATGATATTGTGTGAGAATGTACAAACACATCAAGGACATGCTGGTACCATATTGTAGTACTACTTCAGGGCTTCCAATTGAGCCCTATGGCGTGGGAATTGGTCGAGATATGGTGGAGATATGAGGCTTACAAAATGATGACTCATGCAGACAGTTTTTTGACTCAAGTATTTTACAGTGATAATCAGGTATTCTAGTACATTGTGTGACCTCCCTTGGCTTTAATTACTGCCTCTATCCTTCTAGGCATACTCTCAATCAATTTCTGGCAATATTCTGCTGTAATCCTTGCCCATTCCACTGCTACTCTCTCCCATAGCTCCTATACTCCTTTAGGGGGGGTTTCATAGGCTTGAAGCATCTTCTTGAGTATTCCCCAGAGATGTTCAATGACATTGACATCAGGGGACTGTGCTGGTCAGTCAAGAACATTGATATTATGTTCTTTAAACCATTGTCTGGCTCTCCTAGATGTGTGCTTGGGATCATTATCCTGTTGGAAAATGATGTCTTCTTCATCAATCCCTGAGTCAGCTATGCTAGGCAGCAAGTGGTCATTTAGAATGTCCACATACTGCTCAGCATCCATCCTCCCCTCAACTTCAGTGGGCATACCCACACCATTCCATCTCATACAGCCCCATACCATTAGAGAACCTCCTCCAAATCTGACAGCCTCACTAACCTCTCTGTCTGTTAGAAAATCCCTCTTCTTTTTCCATACATATACCTTCCCATCTGACCCAATCCTATTGATTTTGGTCTCATCTGAACATATAACATGCTTCCAGTCCTCTACAGTCCAGTTTTGATGGGCCAAGCCAAAGGTAGTCTTTTCAGCCTATGTTTAATAGAGATAAGAGGCATTTCTTCTTTGTTACTGTCTTGAGATGAGCTGCCTTGAGAACATTCCTCACAGTTTGTGAAGAGACAGTGGTGGTGATGGTGGAATTGGTATAATGGGTGGCTTGGAGGGCATTATTAGCCTTTCCTGTAGTGATATGTTGGATGATAGCCCCCTTATTAGCAGAGGTGGACGTCCTCCACAAGAGTTTTCCTTGTCCAGGTGGCTTTCTTTGATACACTTGGCTGCAGTAGACTTGCATACTTCAGTTCTAGAGGAAATTTGATGAGCAGAGAGGCCAGCATAGGACAAAGAGAAGATATTATCCCTTTGAGTAGAGGAGACGGCTTTCATGGTAATTATGACCATGACACATGAGACATTCTGGTTTATATAGTTAGATATAGTTTTAAGAGTATGCCTAGAAGGATAGAGGCAGTAATTAAAGCCAAGGGAGGTCACACAATGTACTAGAATACCTGATTATCACTGTAAAATACTTGAGTCAAAAAACTGTCCGCATGAGTCATCATTTTGTAAGCCTCATATCTCCACCATATCTCGACCAATTCCCACGCCATAGGGCTCAATTGGAAGCCCTGAAGTAGTACTACAATATGGTACCAGCATGTCCTTGATGTGTTTGTATATTCTCACACAATATCATAGATAGTGAAAAATGTGAAAACATGTGGACAGTTTTTTGAGCCACTGTAGATCCTCAAAGTGTCCATCCATGGCAAAACTTCATTGTCCTCCAGCGTGCAACGCTCTAAAACAAAGGTCAAGATCTGGAATTTACAAACCACAACACTAGGCATAATTGCTGCCACTGCAATTGTCATAAGTCACTCACCTTCATGTCAGAGTATCCATCACTTAATATTCTCTTACCCAAGGCTATCTACATGGTTTCAGGTGACAAGGAACTGCTTGAAACTGGCCAGACAACTAAAATCTCATATTGTGCCTACCACAAATTTTACTACAAACACCTGATGATGGGAGGTGTCTGGGCATGCCAGGTTCCTGTATTCTTCAACCAGGCCCTATTTCCATCTACTTCCTCACTCACTCCTGCTCCTGTTCTGAATGAAGGGGACCCAGCTCAGTCATGGGAATTAGACTTTGAACGTGCCATAGACAAGGGAGGAGAGCCGCCAGTGATTAGTCATTACTTCCAATGCTCTCCCTGCAAGTACTCCCCCTTCTCTGATGAGATCATCATCTGTCACGCCCAATCTCATGGCAGGACCTGTTATACAACCAGATCTGAATCCAGCTGCTATTTTGAATCCTTCTGAATCAAACTCAATCTCTACTGCAATGGAAGCTCTTGCTTTGGCACATGGTCAAGAGAATATTGATGAGCCAGTAGCTGATGATTCTGGTGTTTTAGCCACAACAAAACCAAAACCAAAATGGAAAGGGAAAGGGAAGCAGGCTGCCACTGCTGTTGCTGATGGAGATTTATCAGCTAATACTGGAGTTCAGAGGTCTAACAGGCATGGCAAGGAAATTTAAATAGGTTATAGCTTTGACTGTCATTTTTTCTGTATACATTGTTGTACATTGCCCTTACACTTAGAGCATTGCAATGCAATTGTCCTCCAATGACAAGAATCTTATTACTAATAAGCACATTGAAACTCATTTGAAATTTCTTTGTAAGCATCTGAATTCAGTTTCAACTTCTTTTAAGCTGAACTCATTGATATTCTAATGAGTCTGACTGAATCAGACTTGTTGTCATCATTCAACGGAACCACTCAAGTTCACTTTTAATTCTGAATCTGAGTCTATTACAGTGTGTCATGCTGTCCCAGCACATTGTCAGTGACCCTGGACCAATGACATTGTCTATTGTTGCTTCAGATCTAAGTGTCCTATTGATGACATCGACAGTTACTGCTATTGATACTGTAAGTCAAATTTTTGGCAATTCAGATGATGATGGACATCTAATTAATTTTTTTTAAAATTCTGACTCATTCACAGGTCATTTCAACCACCATAGGCCCACCTCAAAACCTCTCAGTCACTGACGAGCTCTTGGATTTACAGTGTCTGATGACACAGACAACCTCCAACTCCCAGCCTTACAAATACATTCCCTTGACAACACTTGACTTATCCACATCCACCCTCCTTAACACTTCCACATCCCAGATATCCACCATGCTTGCCGCTTCCATGGCTGATACAATGTCTACCCTCAATGCATCTGCTATATGGCGTATATTGCCTGACAATCACTACTGCCCTGATTCAGAAAATCATACTGGTAAGTCTCTAACCTCAATTTTACTAAAAGCTGAATGACGAAGTTCTCCCGATACCATGTGTTTTGAAACAGAAGTATTAATGAGATCTCTATTTCTTACATTTGGATTCTTGCTGTTGCAAATATTATCATATTTCAACCATTAGGAGTTACAGTACATCATAATGCATTGAAATCCAATATTTATTATCATCATTTTTAGACACTCTTGAAATTGTCACCAGTAGGATTGAAATAGACCTTGAAGCTTTGCAAGGAGACCTCAGTATTGCTTATGTTTTCCTCTGTAGTAATACTTACAAATTGAACACTCAGCACATAGCCTTATGCTATGGACTACTGATCACTGCCTCCTTACTTAGAAGTATATAAACATATCATGTACTTAGCTGGTAGCCTCAGTCTTAATATTACTTGTCTTCCCTCAGTCTCTACTAGTGGGAATTCTCTGTAGGACTTTGCTCACTCCTGACACAAGTCTCATCTTGTCATCACCTCTGCTCCTCCACTCCAACTTAGAGCCATGCTCTAAGTTAAACTACTCTTACTTCCCTCCATCCAATAAACCAATTCCCTTGTCCCCTTCCACTTCAACTCACTTCCCCCACTCCATCCACCCCACTCCTAGTTGGCCTACCAGCTGGTAAATTGAGCCCTTTCAAGCTATTGTGGGATATTCCAACCAAAAATAGATTTTTCTGACACAGCATGCATCAGCCAAACCAAACTGTAACCACACTGCACCATCAGTGCAGTTCACAGTTTGGAACTGGTTTGGGCAGTTCTGAACTGCACCCCAGCAACTTTAGGTCTACATGTGGGATATGATGGTTGTGTTCATTTCAATGTGCTTGGTTCACACATCTGTTCATAGCCACACAATGATTTTTATTTGCTTTTAAAGGGGAAAAATACATTAGACAGCAAGCAGGAGACTTAGAACACAGTGTGGTGCTATTGAGGCACTGCAAATGTGTGAGGCAGCACTGTAAAGTGCCAGTAAGGTGGTGCATGCCATGTACAGAGGGCATGAGAATCTTCACAACATTAACAGTCAATTTTTTAAAGTTTTTGAGGTGTCACACTTTATACACTCTACCCTGCTAAAATACTACTTTACTGCACTTTACAATCATTTTCCCAGCCAGCTACACATGCATTTTACCTGATGTACGCGCACCCACTCCTGCCTTTCTCAGCCACAAGGGATTTAACCCAATTGGGACACATGATTGAGATCATGTGATGTCTCATGCTAGCCAAGCATGTTGACAGTTGGACCTATACTTGTACGCTTTGGTTCAAATATTAATTTAAATTAAATTGAGGGGGAGGAGGAAGCAACCACTCAATAGATTCATTCAACGGCTGTAATATACATAGGCTGAGAACTGACAAGAACATGAATTGAAGCCAAGAGCACTAGAATAAGTTGACTACAGAGAAAGACCAGTTATGATATTTGTAAGTTGAGAGTGGTGATTTGGATTGTGGGAGTTCAATCAGGTGCAGCAGCAGACTGCACTCGCTGCGAGGACACGTCATCAATGCCAGCAAGTGTTGAACATCAGAAGCTCACCTGTCTGGCTCCTGCATCTGAATCATGAGTGATTTTGATGGGACACTTTGTCATACCCCAACGGCCAATGCACTCCTTCGAACAGCAGTATGTGCACGTCCAAGCCTTCCATTTCTTTGCTGTTCTTGGTTCTTCATCAGCTGGGTTTGGTGGAGCAGGACTGTTTTCAGGACACCTGATTCCCAGCTATTGTGCTACCTGAAGTGGCTGGCTCATGCCGATCGGTGTAACAGTATTGTACAGCAGATTGTGCAAGCCAGTGATCCACAAGCACCTTCTGCAGTTGCCATGGATTGGCATCAGACAGGTGAGGGATTTGATAGCTGAGCAACTGTTTCTGAGAGCAGCTGAGGCAGTGCAGCTGAGACTGTGGGCGGAGAACCTGTCTGGGAAGTGAGGAGAGAACAGATCTGCTTGGTTGCAGCAACACTGAGGTTCCCAGACATTTTTTTGTTGGTGTAGTCAAGCCAGGTCTTCTAGTAACCACTTAGGTGCTCTGGTAGCTGAAGTAAGACCTTGTGTTAGGTACCGTGCCAGGCTCAAGAAGTGGAGGGGTCGGGGCTTGGCTTCAGCTCTTGTGCTGCGCCCTTAGCTGAGTACGTGCCCTGAATTTGGAGCGGGTCTGACGTTGTCCGACAATAGGACGAGTGGACCAGCTTTGGTCCACTTTGGGGGTCGGGAGGTAAGTGCTAATAGTGGTGGGTTGACTAGGAGCGGAGCAGAGAAGGCGGAGGATAATGCAGGAGGGTGGATAGGAGCAAAGGGGATTATTGATAGAGGCAGAGAAGTAAGGGGAAAGACTTAGAGCGCGGCTCTAAGTCAGAGCAGAAAGTTGGAGGTGATAACAAGATGAAACTTGTGTCCAGAGGAGGCAAGGTCCTACTGAGAATTCTCACAAGTAGTAACTGCAAGAAGACAAGTAATATTAAGACTGGGGAAAATATCTAAGTACAGGATATGTTATATACTTCTATGTATGAGGCAGTGATCAGGATAACTATGTTGTAAAGCTATGTACCAAGGATATAATTTGTAAGTACCTACACAGGTGAAGACATAAGTCAGAGCGGATATCAATATGTACGCATCGGATCAGTGATTGAGCGGTAAAAGGAATTACCGGTGATCCAGGAGTAAGGGTCTATGTACCGAAGAGGAAAGTATATATCTAAAAGGGGAAACCGGTTCCAGTTGAATGGAGGCGTTTTATGGAAGGGGACCGGTTGGGTGGTCGAGCGGAAGTGTAGGGGTGGATGCGGACGATGATTGGACAGAGCAGAGAATGGTTGGAGCGGAGGTAGTCGGAAAGTGGAGTGGATATTGATATTAGAGCGGTCGGATCAGGTATATGACACACTCCACCTTCATCTCCGTACTGCCCACTATCTCCTTTTAGAATAACTGTTCTCTGGCTACTGGTTATGTTCTTTCCACTATGCTTACTGATCTGTTCCATTTGTGCTTCATCTCTGACTTCACTGCTTTGATCTGTTATGCACTTACTAATACTTTCCACATGCTTCATACATAGCTTCTACCTTGCTGACTGATTTATTTACTTACATGATACCTACAGTATATAAATCCCTGTAATACTCTGGAACTCCGCAGTTCAAATATCATCTTAGTTCTGCTCATTCCTGCTTCTCCGGACTTGAGTCTAACCTCTTGTCTACCTCCGAGTCTTAGGGTTAAAACCTTAGGACCAAACCCCCAGCTCTACCTTAGGGTAGTCTACACTCTGTTCCATCTCTACTCCGGATTTGTCCACAGTAGCCTTACTCTGTTCTCTCCCAGCCTTCTGGAGTTCTGCTGAACTCCCCCTGCGTCTGACCTCCAGACTTCCCTAGACTTCTGTCAGACTTCCTCTCTGACCCTTGGAAATTAAGGGCACATACCCAGGTAAGGGGCACAGTGCACGAGCTGAAGCCGAAGCCCTTTGAGTTGTCTTCCCCTTGAGCACAACCTTAATATACTCCGAGCCTCCTGCCAACTCAAACATAGTAGTATCAGCTCACCTTATAGAATATTGTCAACCCATCTGCATGCATGTTCATATCAGATGCGAGCACAGTAAAGTTTGGTGATTGCAAGCGAGAAAAATGTAGGGATGTGTCAGCATACAGTTGGAAAAGGGCACATTCATTTTACATATGGATGGGAAGGACAGCAAAATGAGTGCCCTGGTGCTGGCTGAGAAAATCATGTTGAGGTTTCTGCTGTTCTGAAAACACATGACTGTAGGGGAGCATTGAAAAGTGTGTTTGAGTGTTGCCATTGAATGGTAGAATGCTGAATGACTCCGCAGTGCATCGGTAGTTGTTTGCATTAACTCACTGACCATATCCAGCCTGCAGGTCACAATTGAAGTGCCATGATGTGCCTTCAAGGAGAGTAGAGACACGGTTCTTCAATGAAACATCAAAATGTCCAACATATGAATGTCCAGTATGATTTTCAGTGCCAACCTGTACATCGAACAATGTGTTGTGCCAGTGAGTATCACAATTGAATCATTTTGTGAGAATTATGCACCTGCATGTTGTGGCACGCAGCATAGTCCAGAATCATGTTGACGGCTTGACAGGCTGACATGTTGAAGGACATGAATCACTGAATAATGTTCTGGTGCACTCCACCCTCTAAGTCATTTGTTCCACAACAACAGTGATACAGGGTGAGGTTATTCTTGTCTTTTCCAACCTTGTAGTAAAGAGATATGCCTGGTGGATCTGAATAGTAACCACCCTAAATATGCTCAAGAATTTTCTTTGTGACCTCCCATGCTTTGTCATTGAACAGTGGCTGCGCCATCGTGGAATCCTTGAGAGGGCCAAATGTTTTGATGACAGCTGCTACA
Organism: Suillus paluster; assembly: GCF_016628075.1. NCBI lineage: Eukaryota > Fungi > Basidiomycota > Agaricomycetes > Boletales > Suillaceae > Suillus > Suillus paluster. The sequence continues at coordinate 17,517 of NW_024537619.1, forward strand.
CAGCTGAGCAGAATCTCTGGTGGGGGCACATAGCGTCAGACATGAGCCAGGACCCACTTCAGCTTTGAAACCAGTTTAGCTTCATAACTGGTATTTGACTTTTGGAGAACAGCTTCAACTGTGTGTTTATCTCCAGGATCAGTGAAAAAGATGGCAGCACTAAGTGCATGTGTCATATACCCGATTCAGCCACTCCCAACACCATTCATAGATGTCCCTACTATTGGTCCGACCCCCTGTTTCCCTGTCCGCTCCATCCCTCCTTCTCCGACAATGCACAAAGTGCATCTCCTGCTACCTTCACCCGACTCCACTCCACTCCCCCGACACTACCCCTATTTCCTCCGACACCATATCCCTACCCTCCAACCCTATCTGGAGCTCCGCTCCTCCACTCCATTGGTCCGACCAATCCTACTCCCTCCACCATCTCCGCTTTTCCGACCCACTCGGTTCCTCCAGTTTCTCTTGTATCACCTCACCCAACTATTAGTCCGCCCAACCACCTCACTGGTCCACTCCTAGACTAGGTACCACTCAACTGGTCCTATCTCCATTTAGTATCATAGTTCCTCCTTTTGGATCACCGGTAATTCCTATACCAGAGTGATTGCTGATCTGTCGCATACATACTGTTCTCCGAGCCTTTTCTTGTATGTCTCAGTCATCCTTCTTGTTAGGTACCGTGCTGGCTCAGGAAGCAGAGGGGTCGGGGCTTGGCTTCAGCTCTTGTGCTGCGCCCTTAGCTGAGTACGTGCCCCAAATTTGGAGTGGGTCCGACATTGTCCGACGATAGGACGAGTGGACCGCTTAGGTCCACTTTTGTTAAGGTCGTGCTCAAGGGAGAGGTTGCTCAAAGGGCTTCGGCTTCAGCTTGTGCGCTGCACCCCTTACCCAAGTACGTGCCCTTTAATTTCCGGGGGACAGAGGGGAAGTCCAACAGAAGTCCAGGGAGTTCCAGAGGACTTAGTGTCGGTGAAGTTCGGCGGAACTCCGGAAGGCTTATGCGGGGACAGAGTAAGGCTACTATGGAAGTCCGGAGTAGAAACTGAACAGAGGTTAGACTACCCTAAGGTAGAGCCGGAGAAGTAGTCCCAAGGTTTAACCCCTAAGACTCAGAGGTGGACAAGAGATGAGACTCAAGTCCGGAGATTGCAGGAATGAGCAGAACTAAGATGATATTCAAACTGAGGAGTTCCAGAGTATTACAGGAAGCCAATCTTAGGGCTGTAACAAAGAAGAAAAAGCCTCTTCTTTCCATCACTCATAGGAAGAGAAGACTAGCCTTTGCCCTAGCCCATCAAAACTGGACTGTAGAGGACTGGAAGCAGGTCATAAGGTCAGATGAGACTAAAATCAATAGAATTGGGTTAGATGGGAAGGTACATGTGTGGAAAAAGAAGGGGGGCCCTCTTACAGACAGAGAGATTAATGGAACTCTCAAGTTTGGAGGAGGTTCTTTAATGGTATGGGGATGTATGGGGTGGAATGGTGTGGGATTGCTTGCAGAAGTTGAGGGGAGGATGGATGCTGAGCAGTATATGGATATCCTCCATTATCAGCCTTTCCTGTGGTGATATGTTGGATAATGACCCTCCTATCAGTAGAGGTGAGTTTGGATGGACGACCTCCACTGGAGTTTTCCTTGTCTGGGTGTCATTCTTTGATGAGGTTGGCTACAGTAGACTTACATAAACCAGTTCTAGAGGCTATTTGACAAGTAGAGAGGCCAGTAGTAGACAGAGAAAGGATATTATCCCTTTGAGCAGAGGAGATGGTTTTCATGGTGATTATGACTATGATATATGGGACACACTTCATTATATACTTAGAGATAGGTTTAATAATGTCATAATGACACCACTTCATAATTTATTTAATAGTGGCATGACTTTATGGTGTCATAACTAATGATTTATATAATTTTAATCTAGGGTCAAAAAACTGTCCACATGAGTCATCATTTTGTAAGGCTTATAGTGCCACCACATTACCATAAATTCCCACAGGAAAGGGCTCAAATTCATGCCCCAAAGGAGTACTACAGAGTACCCCACTGGCATATCCCCGGTCTACCTGTCCATTCATATACAATAATGTAAATAGTGAAAATAGCACAAACATGTGGACAGTTTTTTAAGCCACTGTAGATGGCGAGCATGTTCGGAGGTGATTGGCTTGACATAAGATGATAAATGGAACTTTGCCAAATTCGGAGAGTGGTGTGGGAGTGTGCAACTGCAGGAGGGAGCCAGATATCATATATGCTGGAACTAAAACTTCCCGCACAACCATAACAACACGAGTCTTTGTCACATTTATTCCATGGAATGTGGCAGGTCGATCAAGGGCAATGACACCTCTTGCAATCTCTCATCCATCTGGGGCAAACATCATGACTGGTGTCCCTCCTGGTGTCAAGCTACTGACAGGCTGAGGTGTGCCTATGGTGTGAAGGGTAGAGTAGATGTTCCATACAGCAAATACATCCAGTGTGGCATGGTTCACAAAAACCTCAGCAAGAATTTTATTGCCCCAAGATGTGCTGATGCAAATATGTGATTCTCTAGGAAGCTGATGGCAAAGGATAATTGCACTCAGCATTGGGAGGGTTGTGCACCCTCTTGGGGCTGCATTGCACCACTTTGCCAGTGTTGTGAGGTCAACATGTCCAGCAAAGGGTGCCAATTGAACAGCTGCTGAACAATCTCCATGCAGCCTCTTGAAGTCAGCACCAATATTAATGCCAATTTTGGTGTATGTTGGGGACTGCAAGAATGTTGTGAGCCCATGGGGAAGGGAGATAAGTCCATCCCACATGAAGTGGACAGTCTATGCAAATGAAATCAGATTTCCTTTCAACACAAATATCAGGGTGGTTGCACACCTGGATCAAGTACACAACCTTCTGATATGCAAACTCAAGCAGGGCCACTCGGCCAAAGACACCTGTCCTTGTGTCAACAGGCCACTGCATGCCAAAAGCAGTGGCGACAGGAGAAGCTTCAGTATGCTGATTCATGATAAGGTTGAACCGCAAGTTGATCTGGTGTGTGTTTGTGAGGTGGACAATCTCCCAGTCAGATGGGAGTACGAGAGCTGTGAGTGCAGCAATTGGTTCAACAGGGGTAACACTGATAGAAAGTGAAGGGAATATTGAGAGCAGCTTGTCCCTGTCAGCACGAATGTTGTCCGTGAATACCACCTTGGGTTCTGGGTGCCCATAGTCACGAAGTGATGGCAGAATGGCCTGCAAGACAGGAGCCCAACCATCATGGGCCTTTGATGGTGTGAATGTCATGCCACATATCTCAGAGTACTCGTTGAGGAAAGTATGAAGTGCAGCAAAAAAAGCCACACCACCCTGCTTCTTCATTTGCTTAATGACCTAAAGCCACAAAAATGAGACTCTCGATTGAAAAATCAATGCTGTCCAATCCATACCTTAAAGGAATGGTCATGTTTCAATATATTAGCAGGGCATGAAGAGATAATTTGCTGAAGCTCAGGAGCCTCGTCCTCGACCATCATGTCATAGAAGCGTCCAAAGTAACCTGAGGATGGGACATGACCAGCATAACCTTCACGGTCACTGAATTCACCAAATGGCTCCTTGCTCGTCCAACAGTCTCCCAGAGAGCCAACACTGTGATCAGCAACCATCTCCAAAAATTGGCATTGGAGCTGGTCAAAACAATGATAGTGGAGTGCTTGGACGACTGTGGTGAATACATGTGGACCCACACCTCCCCGAGAGAACTCTCGCAGTAGCATAGCAAGGTGGTCTGTGAGTCCACCACAGTGTGTGAGGCAGAAGGTGAAATGGTCTGATATGACAGGGGGGAGTACTGCAAGGATAGACGGGCTACAGCTTTGGTAGTTCTTGCAACAACCCTTGTGCCCGCAGCAATATCGAAATCCAATGATAAAAATGTTACGATTGACATCAACCACCCATCATGGGCTATCAACAAAACCATGTTTCTGCAGATACACTACTGATGTCTTCGAGCCTTCCTGTTTGGCCTCCTTGCATGCTGGGCATGGTATGCGATCCACCAAAAGATGCGGCAGCCACAGAAAGTAACGAGGCTGGTGGAAAATGCCAGCTGCAGATCCATCATATGAAGCTCGTGCTGCAAGAAAGCAGTTTTCTGCTCCGTCGTAGAAGGAATAGCGGTCGTAACATGTGGGCATTCTTGACGAATTGTGTTTCATTTCGTGGATCAACCAGTCCCACACTCGTAGATAGTCATTCTTTAGCCACGTCGGCATAGATGAACGAGGCTGTCCAGGTGTTCGACCATCACTGGTAGTACCCGAAGTACCTGCATCCACAGTATGGCTGGTTTCCGCCTGCTCTCCATCTGGCATGTCTTCATCATTCCAGGGCATGAACTCATGCTCAAGCTCACGCGTACTATCCTCTTCATCGTCATCATCATCGCCACCTCCGGTCATTGCACCTGCAACCAGGTCAGAGCCATAAGGGTTGTCGACAGTGGGGAGGGACCATTGCGAAGGTGGTGTGCGAGGAGATGCACTGCTAGCTGAGGGAAGGGGCGAGACTGTGCGGTATGGTAAGGACGTGGCCGGATTCACAGTAGTGCCGGTAAGCTCAGGTTCCGGGAGACGCGGGAAGGATGAGCTACTAACATAGTGATGGGGTGAGACTGTGCGGGACGGTAAGGACTCTGGCAGATTCATGGGACGGTTGGGAGAGCTCGCAAGCTCGCGTTCCCGCAGGAGTGGCTGAACGGCCTGATCGTGGCCAGGAAGCCCTGCTGCAGGAAGGGGGAGGGGTGACACAAGGTCCACGCGTGTACCAGGAGTTCGAGGTTGGGCTGACGGCAATTGACCACTATTCTCGTGATCTTAAGCCGATACTGACGCGACTGAAAAGGAAGTCAGTGTCGAGTAGGGATGCAGGTGAAAAAACGGTACATACCATGGTCACTCGCAGGTGCTACAGCTTCGGAGTGGCTACTATTACTGCAGTTTGGGACAATAGCGAGCTTGCCAAATGCCGTTGTCAATTTCGTTGACTCAGATGTGATGGTGCAGAGGGAGTGTTCGAGCTGGGGTTGGGATTGTCACGGCGACTGGTGCTGGTGCTGGTGCTGGTCACGGACACTCCGTGGCTAGTTGCCGTGTCGTTTGCTGCTAAAATGATCAGCTTAAGTGTCAGTCACACTAACAAAGCGCTAATCACTTACCATCTTCAGTATCATGGCGCTGTCTCGGTTGAGGTGCACGCCCATCCTTTCTGGGACGTCCAACGCCCGTCGTGCCGGGCTTATTCTTTGTGCCCCTTGGGCGCCCATGGCCGCGTTTAGGCACCTCGGACATGAAGGGTGTGGGAATGAAAGCAATGAGAGAAGCTTTCGAAGTCGACGACAGTCGGACGAACTTCAGGCAGGCAAAGGCAAAGGTAGAAATTATTACCGGTCCGGGCGGCTCCGTTAGGACCTAACCAGCGTACAAGTATAGAGCTACCGCCAGCGTGTTTGAGATACTGTATTATAATGGAAGAACAGTGTACACGTATGCCATGTAGGCATGATATGTATCATCACAGTCAAACAACCCCATATTTTCAAGTTTTGAGCTGCGCACGCAAGTTTTGCTCCAATGGGCCTCGAGCACGAATAAACTGTACATAAGCTCCATCCCTGCGCGTCAAACGAGTCAAAATAGAAATATGACCAGACAACCTGAAAGGATACGCACTGCAACACTCTCTTCTCCTCCTTGAGCTTCATGTAATCCTCACGAGCCACATTCGTGAAGCCCCACTTCTTCGAGACAATGATTTTCTGGCGGCCGGGGAACTTGTAGCGTGCACGGCGGAGAGCCTCCTGGATGACGGCCGAGTTGGAGTCCTTGCAACGGATAGAGAGGATGATCTGGCCGATATTGACACGGGCGACGGTGCCGTAGGGCTTGCCCCAAGCACCACGCATACCAGTTTGTAACCTGCACGAAAAAATGTAAGTGTCACCGCACGAATTCACACCCGAGTCACATACCTATCAGCGCCAGCACAACTCAACATCTTGTTAATGCGGATGACGTGGAATGGGTGCACACGGACACGCATGTGGAACGAATCCTTTCCAGACGTCTTGGTGACGTACTTGTTGGCGCAGATGCGGGCTGCTTCGAGTGCCTCGGAGCTCAACTGCTCGTACTCATCAGAGACGAGATGGCAACAGAAGGGGAATTCGTCGACGGAGGCACGTTTCCGGCCGAGATCGAAGATCCTAATCTGTGGGGAGGTGAGGATTTGGGTGACTAGGCATGGGCGACCAAACCTTGGAATCAGGGACACCACGGTTGTACCGCGATTTGGGGTAGGGCTTGTTCTTGCAGTAACGGTAGCAGCGGGCGGGACGACGGCCCATTGTTGTAATCTGCGACGCGAGAGAAAAGTAATTGTGATCAGTACCTGCCTGTTCCAACGGAACAACATCCAAGGCAATTGGACGGCATCCACCCCAACCACTCGTAATCCACCGCTCCTTCCAGTTCAAATCACATCCAACCAATCATCCTGACAGAATAATGCGGAACAGCGACACTCACATGCCACACGGGGGGATCTTGACGGTGAGTGTGATGTGCGGTGGTGCACAGACCGTCGTCCAGCCCCTTCGGTAACCTTAGATAATCAAGCTGACTTTGAACTTACTAACGAAATCCATACGGTAATTAAAGATGTTTATAGACTTTTGCCAGTTGCCTCGAACTTGGCAATAGTAATCCATGTATCAATATAAAAAACAACATCGAAGACACACCGAGCTTGCGCTAGTTCCTTTATCACTCCGTCACCAGTCACAGTAAGCCTATCTCCCGAAGTGATTGCATAGCTTGCATTTAGGTAGTATCATATGCGAGCAAATCATACAGAGGACAAGAAGAATAATGCAATAAAACCCATCTAACCACGCTTCTTTGACACACCGACAGTCTTCCCGCGACGGCCTGAACGACGCTCGAAAATCAGATAACAGCGAGCCAGAACGAGCAGCCTTACCAGTAGTTTTTGTGTGCTGACCACGCACCCGCAGGCCCCAGAAGTGTCTTAGACCACGGTGGGCCCGAATCTTCTTCAATCGCTCGAGGTCATCACGCAACTTGGAATCAACACCGTTAGACAGGATCTGGGAGTCCTTGCCGTCTACAATGTCCTTCTGTCTGTTCAGGAACCAAGTCGGGATTTTGAACTGAGTAGGATTTTGGATAATCGTGACGATACGCTCAAGCTCGTCAGAGTTCAATTCACCGGCACTGTACAATTATGTGAACGAGTTGCGTACCATAGAGTGGAAACACATACCGCTTATTGAGGTCAACATCTGCCTTCTTACAAACAAGGTTGGAGTAGCGACGCCCGACACCCTTGATCTCTGTCAGAGCGTACATAATTTTGCGCTTTCCGTCAACATTCGTGTTGAGCAAACGCAGAATGTGCTGAGGAGATCGTAAGTCGAAAACAGACACAAACCTGAGGGAAACGGACCTGAAATTGCTGATGTGCTTCAGGGACAACGAGGGACATGATGGAAGCGTTCTGCAGGTAAAGATTCGGTAAATCCGTGTTATCCACAGGGAAACCCGTCCATCCAGCGAAAAACCAGACAAGATCTGGCTCAAAAATCTTCTAATTCATCGCAGCCGGGCAATGTGCTTCCTAATGAATGGCTGCGTGCATGAAAATAAGCTCACCTTTGTTCAATCGGTCCTCAGGATAGCCTTGACACTGGGTATGACAGCGAGCGAAGGGTGAACGGCTGAGAACACCGGCAAATTCCGGTATCCGCGGTCACGTGGCCCATGTTACATTCGTGTGCCACTGATTTGAACTTGCCTGTCACTTCATTTTCTAACCACATCTTCATTACAACGTTCTAATACATGTCCAAGAGAAAGGTGGGTGGTGCATTACCTATCATTCTTATTGCTCTCTTATAATCCCAGCAGTGTATCTCTCCAGCAATTTTAAACGCAGAACTTGAAGCTGTCCGCGGCAAGGTCTCCCTTGAAGAGACAGAGGAGTCATGGGACAAGATCGAGCAAGGCATTATGCAGCTCACCCAATGTTGTAATAACGGCGGATGCGACTTTGCCACAGAAATGGTTGCCGGTATACGCTCGCTTTCAAGACCACTCAACCACGCTATGAACTCGGAGCGCAGTAGACTGTCCGGTTCTACTATTGAGCTTGTAAACGCTCTGTTGGCGGGTTTGGGCCCCTCATTTGAACCACTCGTCTCACTGTTTATGCCGACTCTTCTCGGGCTTTGCGGCCGGACCAACAAGGTGTTCACTAACCGAGCGAAGGCGTGCATTCTCGCTGTGATTGAAAATACCCAATTGCCTTCCCTTCTGCCATATCTCGCGGATTCGCTAAATCACAAGTCGGTTCTTCTTCGGCTAGTGGCTGCAGAGGGCATTCTTGCTTGTCTCAACTGTTTCAATCCTCCTGATATTGAGAAGGATACTCGTGCCCGTCTTATCGAGGACGTCATCAAGTTGTCTGCCCGGGATGCTAGCGCAGATGTTAGAAGAGCGGGGAAAATGATTTTTGAGGCATACAAAGCCCTTTTGCCTGATCGCGTGGAGAGGTTGGTCTCTAAAAATTACGCTTGTGACAACGTGCCTCACATGCACCATTCAGTTTCATTGCACCCTTAACCCCTGTTATCAAGAAGTACTTAGATGTGCAAGGCACAGCTGCTTCGCGGTCGACTTCGCAAGCACTCTCTCGTGGTCCTGCAGTGACGGCAAGGGTAACCTCGAGGCCAATCGGATCCCTCCAAGCTCAGAAGATGAGTTCTCATTCTAGAGCTACATCCATGCAGCGCGCTACTGCCGCCGGAGTTTCATCGGAGCGACCAACACGACCTCCTAGCTCTGAGCCACAGCGAGAGGTGACCGCAGTGAAGCCGCGTGTTGTATCAAGTCAAGTGACCTCCAATGCAAGCGCAGGGCCGTCGGTGAGAGAACCGCCTCGCCAAGGCGCACTTCGTCCCCCTTCGGAAACAGGCCCATCGACTATACAGAGTACAAATCGACGAAAGGATATTCCACATCATGTAGTTCCCACTACCCAGGGCCCTCAGCGGGTAGGGAACATGCTCTTGAAGCCACACGATGAGAAGCCCCGTGTTGGAGGTGCTCGAAGAGTTCTCATTCCCACAGCTCCTGCACCAGAAGCTGACGAGAGTGTGATGACGCGCACGGTGTTCAAGACCGGTCCTCCGTCAGTCAAGCCGCCCTCAGTTAGCTCACTCGCACCAGCTCTTGTCTCGAAACGTGATCCAAAGAATCACCTCGTAACCACAAAGATTCACTCAACTGCTACCGCCAGGCCATTGTCTCGAACGGGACCACGGACAATGACGAAATTAGAGCAGCCGCCAACCAGGGGTACAAGCTCTCGGCTTGGCCAGTCGCGGTCACCGACCACGGCAGTCGAGCAACAAACGTCATCGCAGACTTCTCGCAAGCAAGTTGCTGCATCAAGTCGTTCCAGCCAGCAAGCCGTAGATCAGAAAAAGCCGGTGTGGGGAGGACGGTCTTCCGCCAAAACCTCTAAGCCCGTTGTCAAGGCGCTTTCGATACATCCCAAGCCGGGCAGTACGAAGAATCCTGATACTAGCAAGCCAGCACCGGAACATATACCATTGCCGCCCAGCCCCACTATATGCCCTACCACAGTGCCTCTACCATCTTCCCCAGCCTGTAGTCCCCGTCAGTCATGCCAGCTTGAGCTACCAACATTAGGAGAGTCATCTACACAAGTCACTACTGACGACACGCACGTTGCGTGCCCTCCTTCCATCGATGCTACGCCTTCACCACGCATCATTGACTTTCAAGAGTCCCCCTCCAAAACTCCCATTACAGCGCTCCTTTCATCCATTCAGCGCGGATTCCTGTTTACGCCTTCGTCGCCGCTCTCACCTCCCCAGGCTTATGTAACTGAAGTTATTGCTCATACATACCGCCCGAACAGCCCAACAGCTTGCAAAGATATAGCCTGGGTCGGTATGGTTCAGGACAATGCAGCACGACAAGCATTAGAGGTGGTGGATATAAATTAGCTCATATGCGCCTTCGTAGTTAGTTGACTTTGGATTAATGATATATGCAAATACTAGGGCACGGTGTAGAACTCTAAAAACATCATCTTTATGTCCCTGGAAATCCTTCAAGTTCCCTAGTTGCTGACCTGGGCAATGAATCTATGGTCAATTGAGATATCAGACCAGAAGTAAAAGACATGCCATCGCCATGAACTCTCAGTGACTCAAGAACCTTCGTCCCTTGAATAGTCGTCTGGCTAGAATTTTTCTACCGGTTGCGGTCTTTTTCCGAGCAAGAAAGCCGTGTTTTCTTTTGCGCTTTCGTTGCGAAGGCTGGTACTCGGTGCCACGAGAGGCAAAACGCCTCTGGCCGAGTGCATCACATAGTGAAGGTAGCGGGAGCGTATATCCAGTTTGTGGGACAAGGAACGAGCGATTGATGAGGATAGAGCGCGACGCTGGGATGATGCGGTTCACTGCGGTGAATGATGGTAAACTGAGTAACGGTCTACGAATTGCTCCAAGAAGTGGAAGAAACATGTTCAACGCTAGTGCTAAGTGCAGGCCAACGCTAAAATTTAAAGACATATCATGCTCATCCGTAGTCACGTGACTTTATAGTCGTTCAGGGTTGTAATGCTCAGGACACCTGCTTGAGCCTGCTTGGGATCCTTTCATGCACTGAAGAATGTCGACAACGCCAGGCAAACCCAGAATATCAGGTATTCCAACTCCTGGAAAGCCTACCGGAATACCTACTCCAGGCAGATTTCGTTCTTCGTCTTCCGTTAATCCTCATCTTAATGCCTTTGACTCTGATGTGGAGTATATGTCTCGTACATTCGCAAATGCAATCAAGGCCAACGATCCAGCCCAGCATCGTACTAGCACCGCTTCGAATTCATCCCCTTCATCAACTTCCCCAATGTCAAATTTTGCGTCACTGCAATCTGGCCGTCGTTCTGTAGCTGGTCGTCCTTCCTCGGTTGCTTCAACCTCTACATTCGCGCAGAACAGATCAAAGACACCCGCTCCACGCCCTCCAAGCAGACAATCAGATGTTTTTACCCGTAGTGTGAGTCGAGCTGGGAGGACGTTCGAAGTCGGAGATAATGTTAGAATAGAGTCTTTGGGGTACGAGGGCTGCCTAAGGTTTATTGGAGAGATCGACGGTAAATCGGGCCTGTGGGCAGGCGTCGAGCTTGGTGGCGGATTTTCAGGCAAAGGAAAGAATGATGGATCTGTTGGGGGGTGAGTCTTCTGTTCGCTGTTAACTGCTTGCTATGCTCGTGTGCAGTAACAGTTGTTATTCTCAACTCTGCTCATAGATTATCTTGCTGAGTGTTTTTCTTCAGGAAACAGTACTTCGTGTGTCCTCCAAACTGTGGTGTATTCGTTGCTACCACGAAACTATCTGCCCCCACCATCCCTTCTAGCTACCGGCCCCCATCAGTCACCTCCTCTCGCAGTGGTCGCGTAACACCATCTTTTTCTGGTAGAGTCACTCCCTCACATTCGTTATCTTTTGGAAGCGGGCGCGTCACACCGTCGAACCTCTATGGCCGCCCCAGTGCTGGCACAACTCCTGCAGCTCGCAAAACAAAGCCAACTCCGCAGTTAGGCCTGTCGCAGTCGCCACGAAGACCTGGATTAGAGGCTCAAATTACCTCAGGTTCGAGGGCCTCCAAATATATTGGTCTCACAGCCAAGCAGTTGAAGGCCAATGGCGATGGAACCCCAGAGTATACTATTCGTACTCCATCGTCACCATCGCGCGGACCCCTAGATTCGAGTATACACTCTTCAGATTCTCCATTTACCACACCAAAAGCCGGTGCTACTTCTCGTGCCCCTAATACCTACAACGGCGCACACACCCCTGGCCTCAAAGGCCGCCCATCTCTAAACACCCCACGACCAAGGATACCCAGTGCAGTTGCTATGCCACCACCTGCCTCACCTGCACGAACAGCATCCTTCACGTCTACCTATTCTTTGAATGATGGTCCCGATCTCGCCCATGAGGACCTCACATCACGCATCCGACCGAGTTCTTCGATGGATCTGACTGCTTCTTCACAGGCTTTGCAGGATAAGATTAATCAACTCCTCTCAGTGCAGTCTATTCCGCTACCCAATACCAGTGACCCCAGTACATCGCGACCCTCCTCAGTTGCTTCTCTTCGATCTGCTTTCCCCGACAACGACGTGCAACAGGATGTTCTGCATTCTCGCCTACAAACTCTCGAGCGCGAGAATGCTTCTCTTCGTGATGCTGCTAATGCAGCCCGTACGGACGTTGCGCTAGTCCGCGCGCTCGAATCTGAGCGTGATGCAGCTCTCGCCTCTGTTTCCTCTACGGAGAACCAGCTCCGCACTCTCGAGCGTAAGTGTACCGAACGAGAATCAAAAATTGAATCCCTTGAACGCACCGCGCTGAAAACAACGTCCGAACTAGAACGGTTCAAGAACGAGAACGAGGTTCGTGTCACAGACTTGCAGGCCAAACTTGACACAAGTGAGTCACTCGTCAAGAGTCTTAAAGAGGCAATCGCGGCAAAAGAGGGTGCCGAGCATGACAGGGATGCGCTGCTCAAGGCTAAGAATGACGAAATTGGGCTTTTGGAGGGTCGATTGGAGACAGTGTCGGGCGAATTGGAGGCTGACAGGAAAGAATTAAATGCGCAAATTGATGAACTTCGTCAAGCTGGCCAGGTCAGCTACGTTGCATTTGAATTAGCATGGACTGACCATTATCTTAGGAAACGATTGCGCTATATGAAGAACGTCTCAGCGCCTCAGATTCGCGCCGATATGAGCTTGAAGACCGGATCGTATTTCTCGAGGACCAAGTCAAGAAGGCCACCACTCCTCTCTCTCCAAGCGCCGCCCTCCAACGCGCCACTTCCGCTGCTGAAATCGACAACGAAAACCTTCGCGAACAAGTGCAACACTTGCAACGGAAACTTGCCACACTGGAGGACTCTCTTGAAGATGCTCGTGCGGTATCTGAACGGGAGGAAGCTGCCGTGCATGAGCGAATCAAACGGTTCAAGGACAAGGAAGATGCTATGCTATGCGAACTCAACGAGGGGCGCAAGACTGTTGAACAGGTTCTCAAAGCTGAGGCTCTCGCTAAAGGTCGCGTGGAAGAGGTCGAGGAGGCTTTGCGAGAAAGTACTCTTGCCCTCGAAAATGCCCAGGCTGAAATTGAAAATCTGAGATCCGATGTTGCTGTGAGTGGCGTGCTTTGAGCCGCTCCACATTCTAACGTAGTCCACCAGGTGGCTGGGCTCGAAACAGACGGTGTTTCCGACTCGCAGAAACTCAAAGCTGGAGAGTGCGCGCGCCTCACGGAGGAGATTCAAGAACTGCGTGACCAACTCGATCAATTGCGATTATCTACATCAGAAATTGCATCTGTCTCCTCAACAGCTGATGTAAGAGGCCGCCTTTTTTCGCATATAGCCATTGATCTCGAGTGTAGGACACGGTCAATTGGCAAGTGAAGTATGAACAACTGCAAAAGGAGGTGCTTGTTTTGCGCAAAGCTCTCGAGGAGCGTACTTCGGAGCTCGACACTGCGAAGAAAAAACTCAACCGCGACATTCCTGTCAATAGCATCCAGGAGCCACCAAAGATGCCAACTTCGTCTAAGCAGGAATCTGCTGAATTAATGGGCTTGAAGTTGGTTTTTTGCCCTTATTCTTCTTTCCGACACTCATCTTTCACAACAGGCACATCGTTCAAGAATTGCAAAAAGAGACTTCAGCAGTGACTCAGCGAAATAAGTTACTAGAGTCTGAGAACAGACTCTTGATGTCAGAGACCGATCAGCTTCGCCAGGTACGACTCACGCCAGGCAACTAACGAATTCTCCTTTACGTGTTTATCGCAGGAACTGAAAATCCTCGAGGAGAACGTTGAGCAGAGTTTGTTGCGTGAGGAGGCTGCTCTTGGAAATCACACGACATTTGCATCTGGTGACGATCAGACGGCTAGGTTGGAAGTATGTCAACGCGTAGCGTATCCAGCTCGTCGAACTGATGCGTGTCGCAGAACGAACTGGAGCAGTTACGCAAGCGCTTAACTGAAGCTGAGATGAAGACCGCCCGTGTCACACATGATGTACGTGCCAGTCGCTACTGCTATACCTTCTTAACCAGTATTTGATCCAGCTGAACAAAGAGATTGGCGAGCTAGAAACGCTCGTGGAGTCGAAGGTACGTGTCACTACTGCATGTGGAGCAGACTATGATTCGACTTTGATCCGACTTGATAGATTTATCGCGAAGTGAGTTTTATCCTATAATATATAGGTGTGCTTTCATGCTTATTTACCTTCTTTCAGGATGAACTCGAGCAAGAAGTCGAGCACCTTAAAGAGAAGCTGTCCCGGAACCACAAGAAGTCGTCAAAGAATAGCCTCGAGCCCATAGATCTGCCTCCTCGCAAATCTTTATCCACCTCAGGCGTCGCGACTAACAACTTTAAACAAAGTTCTAGCGAAGACGTCTGTGAGATCTGTGAGAGACCGGGGCATGACATCTTCACTTGCGACCTCTTACGAGACGAAACACCCGCTGCTCGTGACAAAAATGCAGTCATGCAGATGAATGGAGATCCGTCAGACTTGCTTTGTGTTGACTGCGAAGGACACGGACATGTAGCTGCTGATTGTCCACACTCACTGGATGTCTTCTAAACGAACCTAAATTTGCACCAGTGTCATTCCTCGTACCACTGTTTTCCAGGCTATACCTTCATGAATATTCTTAGCGTATGTTCCGTTACAGCTATATTTAGCAGCACATAATCTGACATTATATACCCTTTTCTTCGAGGTTCATTCCGACGTGTCGTAGGAACATTGAAGAATGTTGATTGTCTCAGACTGAATATCGTGTGGAACGCGTTACGTGCATACTGTGTGTCGATTACTAAGCGAGTATGTGTGAAGAGATTGGCATGAGGTTTCGGGCGAAGGCATGTAGCGCTTTCCTGCCCTGAGGGAGGGATAAGAAGAAAAAGGTGAGCTGCGAGGGCGGGTGGGACCCCCTGCTAGTACCTCAGGCCTCAGGCCTTAGGGCCCAAAAGATATCATCAGCTGGTGATAACGAGGCGCGGAATATTAATGTACAGTGATGAAAAGAAATTTTAAAGGCCTGTCTCCTATGACGTAGTACGATGACGTCACACTGCTTTCTGCAGTACATAAACATGAGATGGCGACCATACTATTCGTTGAACGTCTTAGTTTCTGAAATAACGTCGAGTTGTATAATATGTCCTACGCCTCAGTTGCTGCTCGTGATGCTCCTCCCCCGTCTGAGCAGGTACGTACTTAGGAGATTTAGAGTTCTGTAAAGTCGTGCTCACCATACCGCTCAGCCTCATCCAGATCCTGCCCTCCTCACAACCAAACAATCCACTCCAAGTAACGTTATCGACGACACTTCCAAAGTTAATGTAGTTTCCAGAGATTTTAAAGAGAACCCTGCGACATACACATCCGAAACATATGTTCCAGAAGATACTGAGGGTGATCTCATCGACCCGGGTAGGACACCCGGAAAAGGCAAACGCAGCAAGCGCCTTCAGGAGGTTCAAGCGGAAGGCACCTATTTGTGGGAGGTCGCAAAGCAATACTTGTTACGTCCAGGTGTTGCTGGTGGTCTTGTTGGCCTGGGTATGATCCGTTGCTTCCAGATTTATGTGTTAATTGACGATTTTATCCAACAGTAAATATCGGTCTTTTGTCCAGCGTGGGCTACGTGTTCTATACCAAACCTGAGCTTCAGCGGAATTTCACTGCCATCAGTTCGGCAGCGGCAGGAGCTGTACTGTTGATCGGGACTGAAGGCTGCGCAGCAGAGAAGTATCGAAAGACCCCTAGAGGCCGCCAGGAAGAACGACGTGCACGTGAGGAGGGCACTCTCATTTACAAACAGTTGCGCGAACACGTCTTTCGTCCGGGTGTTTTAGGTGGTTTGGTCGGACTAGGTCAGTGACAAATGCATCTACAGATGTTTTAAAAAATGTTTACCTCTACCCCTTCAGCAAATACAGCGATTATTGGAGCAGTGGGGTATTACAGCTACGCAAATTGGCACAAACCCAAATGGAACCGGGATGTCGTCACCGCTGTTTCATTGAGCCTGCTCACGCTTTGGGGTGGCGAAGGGTGAGGGCGTTAACACTGACTGCCTTGCATTGCTGCAGACGCTAAGACTTACTTGCAGATATCTTGCGGAACACTATCGTGCGGAACAGCGCAGGCAGTGATTACAATAGGCCGTTACTGGATTTTGGAAGAGAGCACTTGTACACTATGTCAGCTTAATTCGATGATAATCTTTTACTGAGCAACGAGTCAGTGTGCTCGCACTAGACGCAGCATCGAGTCACCTGAAATATTGCCAACACATTGCTGATACCGCAGTGACCACTACCTTCAAAAGTCGTATTGAAGAGCAACGTCTGCGCACATACCTTTCACATACGCTTGCAGGACTGTCCCACCACTCTCCCGTCTCGCACATTTTCTACTGTCCACTCTTACTTCGATGATTGGTGGTATTCTGCGTCGGGCATTCGCGACCGCAGAAGCTTGCTCAGGTTATTGCGCACAAAGTCGGTATACATGCAATGTTGAGCAGAACGAAAAGGGCCCTGCCTTGATGGTAGGTAGGTCGAGGTGACATTTGGCTACAAAGTGAGAATAAGCGTTGTGAGCCAACTCAGAACGTCGAGGAAAGGGGGGAGGACACAAGGCGAAGATCGCGATCTGCAAAAAAATCAGACGTTTGGATGAATGATGTACACACTCAAGTTCTGTATATGTTGTCTGTGCACTGGGTACATGCCTTCCACTGAAAACTACGTGGTCCTTGGTGGTCAGTCTTCGCCTTCGTCGCTTTCTTCCTCTCCTGTACTGTCTTCAACATCACCTTCGCTGTCTTCCGGTTGTGCAGCCCAGTCTGAAATGTCAAGCTTTTCGTTTCGCACTGATTCTATCACGAATGTTTAATTTTGCCGTTGAGGTACGCGGGGGGTGGTTGGCTTACCATTATCTTCTACTTCGTACCCAGCCTGGGTAACGCATCTTATCAACTCTGCTTTCGAACCTACAGTAGTATTTTTGCCCAGAATGCAACCATCGAGCTTCGCCCTGGAATAGGATATATGCAATTGTCAGATACTAAGTCGAGAATCACTTACCCATCAGAAATAACACAATGATCCAGGAGAACGCATCCCACGATCTTCACCATCTTGCCGATAACACAATGCTTTCCGATAGTAGATTTTTTAATGGTTGACTTCTCCTCGACACGTGTGAAGTCTCCGATGGAGGTGTCAGCTACAAACTGGTGTATCTCATTTTCAGTGATAATCTGATCCGCAAGACAGAAGAAGACAAACATGACGATTTGCCTCGAGGTACGCTGGTAGATTGTTGACGCGAACAGCAAAGCCGTCATCCGCTCGATGAATTGTAATTCCTATTCGAAGGCTCGTGACATATTTTTCCTGCTTAGTTGATTGATACTGCAATTTGCATAACCAAGGAAAGAAGTCTTCTCTAAGAGAGTCAAACCGAGTTTTCTGGGCCAACAAGTCGAGCACATTGCGTTGACAAACGTAAACATGTGAGTCTAGCAACTTCGAAGACAACTTTGCCTGTGGATATCTAAGGAATGGATGAATCATCACACACACTTGCCGAAGGATATGAGTCACCTTGAGAGTAAGGTCATCCGCAGCTCCAGTTCATCGCTATTTTTGTCTGCTTCACGAGGACTATCTACATATAACAGGGTGCCGCTGAGGTGATCCCATACGATCGGAGTCGGTTGTGCCGGAGAACCCCACTCATCTGGAGTAGATTGCTTGTCCGATCTGTGCTCATACCAGCACGTAGTCACGATGGAACCATCTAACATCGAGTCCGTGCGGAACTTGTTGAGCAACTTTGATAAAGGTAGAGAAGGCGGCGGTATGAAATCGCAAGGGAGTAGAATGAAGTCCTCCTTGATGCGGTTGGCGAAATGGCGAAGTACGGAGCATGTCCCTGCACTCAGCTCTTGTGATTCATCGAAAGTCTGGAGGTCAATATGGACGGAAGAGAAGGATGCAGATGAAGACTGCGAGTGAATATAGTGAGATATTGCGGGGCGGTGGGATGAAGGACATATCAAAAGGACATCTGTGACTCGATAAGCTATTGCTGATCCAGACAAATTGTATGAAGTCCACCTTTGATGCCAGACTGCTCGATCCATGACAAGGGATAGTCGAGCATAGGTTTGTTTGAAATAGGAAGTAACGCCTTTGGACAAGGCTCGTCACCATGTTCACCAGTCAAAGGGAGTAGTCTACAAGTCAATGACGAAGTAGCCAATCTCATGGGTTTCAGGACTTACTCATTTCCAAATCCCGCGAGGACGACTGCTACAAATTCACGAGTGACTACTTCAACTGGAGTGACGTCAAAGTTCATCATGGCGTGCAGGGGTGCGAAACGAAGGTCTCTGACATTATGATCGGTATCTCCTCCTCCTACTAGCTGTGACAGCGTTACGTCACGCATAATTTAGAATTATGCTCAGATAGTCTGCCTCATCGATCATCCC
Source organism: Suillus paluster (assembly GCF_016628075.1). Taxonomy (NCBI): domain Eukaryota; kingdom Fungi; phylum Basidiomycota; class Agaricomycetes; order Boletales; family Suillaceae; genus Suillus; species Suillus paluster. The sequence continues at coordinate 36,247 of NW_024537619.1, forward strand.
CAGGACGTCAACGTCGTGCTTGCCGCAATGGCTTCTCAGCCAACCGTGCATCAACTATTCAGACGCCTGGAAACTGTGGGCAAGGGTGCCTACGGTTCCGTCCACAAAGGCGTTCATATACCCACAGGAAATATTGTGGCCCTGAAAATCATCAACTTGGACACTGCTGATGATGATGTAGAAGCCATTCAACGTGAGGTAGCTCTATTGACCCAGCTTCGCGATGCTCCGAACGTTACCAAGTATTACGGTTGTTATCTTGACGGGCCTCGCGTTTGGATCGCTATGGAATTCGCCCAGGGTGGAAGTGTCCGCACTCTCATGCAGACCTCTAAAGACCGCGTTCTGGAGGAACGGTTCATTGTACTCATCAGCCGTGAGGTCGTCATTGGCCTCAATTATCTACACAAATCCGCCATCATCCATAGAGACATCAAAGCCGCTAACATCCTCATCACTGCCACCGGTAAAGTCATGATTTGCGACTTCGGTGTCTCCGCACTCTCTGCCACGACCACAAGTAAACGAAACACTTTGATGGGCACCCCGAATTGGATGGCTCCTGAAGTGGCACAGCCCGTTCCAGCGTACGATAGCAAGGCCGATATTTGGAGTTTAGGCATCATGATTTACGAGATGGTGAAGGGTGCACCTCCTCACTCAGATTTAAGGGATGCAATCAAGGTTATGCAATTAATAGCCAAGGTACAACCCCCTCAATTGGCTGAAACAGATGGTAGCAAAGAAATGCGGGAGTTCGTATCGCACTGTCTCAAAGCATCTCCGAGTGAGGTGAGTTATGGCTTTTGACGCTGCCTTGATTGATGGCATACTTAATTCATGGGACAAGCGGTTTTCCGCTGATGAATTATCAAAAACGAAATGGATTAAATCGGCGAAGGCTAACGTGTCTGCTCTACGGGAGCTGATACTCCGGTACGATGCTTGGATGCAAAATGGGGGCACTCGCAACAGCTTAGTGGAACCACTCGACTGGGAGAATGAGGAGATGAAAGAGTGAGTGCTGTTCGTCCAGCGCTCCTTCCTGACTAAAGTTGTTTCAATAGCTTACAAGGTGTGGTAGATGAAGAGACAGACCTCTGGGAATTTGACACAATAAGACGTCGAACATTTCAAGCCGCATTAAAAGAAGATTTACTGCCAGATACCTTCCCGAATGACTCGTCACTAGCAGTTCCTACTGTCAAGCCTTCAGCTCGGGTACCTACATCCTTGCGTGGCCTTTTTGATGATGATTCCATGCATCTTGGAGTTGAAACTCTACGGGCTCCGATGCCACCCCCTCCACCACGGCGCGATACTCCGAGCCCCACGCCTCTCGCATCTTCCTCTTCGTCACCATCACGTGATCGTACGCCGTTCAAACGCACATTAGCCCCTACGGACAGTACAGATGATGTCCAGATGGTCAAGTACAATGATTTCGCATTTCCTCCCCGGAGAGCGAAGTCGAAACTCTCCACCAGCGTCCCAACTTCTATGGATGTGGAAACGAAAGATGAAAACGCTCTTCCAGAGAACAAGGCCGAAGGTATATATATTGTGATCAATCTCCAGTTGTTGTCGGCTTATTCTTTGTCACAAGCTTCTGGTACCGTTATCGAGACGGCTCCGACCTCTCCTCTTTTGCCACCCGTCAGGCCTTTTGTGGCCCGGGAGAGGAGTGGCAGCTCATCAAGCAAAGGCAGTGATGCCAGCAGCTCCGCAGCAAGTTTAATTCTACCGGGACTCAAAGACGCAGTGAAGGTAGCAAGCGACGGCATATCATCGAAATGTTCACTCAAGTCATTTTAGGTGCCTACCATTACATCGGAGCACCAGTTGGGTCTAACAGATTTGCTCCCCCCTTCACCTTTGGCCCTTGTACACAATAAAAGCTCCTTTGTTCATTCTCCCAGTGCACTCGGGTCACCCATGATGACAAGCGAAAAGATCTCCGTCGGTCTTGGCTCCATTCCTGCAGCGAATACTTCCAGCGCTTCCCTGACACTTTCACGAAGCCACTCTCCCTCTGGGCCTTCGAACCTGTCTCACTCTGCTTCATTATCTCACTCAGGTACATCGGCACAATTGCCAACTATTGGGCCTCAGGTTCTGCCGCTGGATCTCTGTAGTCTCATGAGCCATGACGCCACGAACGCACAGCTGGTGCGGTCCGTCAATGATTTGACAAAGTGGCTGTCTGTAATCGAAGTTGGTTTTACAACGATGCTCGAACAAGCCGCAGTAGACTCTATAGCAGAAGAGCAGGAAGAAGTTGCTATCGAAGGAGAATCTTTTACGGAGGACACCGACGGTTGGAAATGGGATTCTGTAACTGATATCGTCCTGGAGTCCAGCTAGCTCTGGAAATTTGATCACCCTGAGATCTTAATTGCATTCTACTCTCCTGACATTCTATGTAGCCGGTATATGGACTGTATCAGTATGGGTTCAGACTTTGCCAATCTTGGGTGACTATGAGATATAGTTGTGCTTGGTGAGGTATTTAACGATGGTCTCGACTGCCATAGTTACATCACATTCGCTTGTCTTGATGTGTATATCAGGATTTTCGGGGGCCTCGTATGGCGCAGATATGCCAGTAAATTCTACATGCAGACTTTCAGTGCCTTAACTTACAATGAGTCTCGTTGTGAGGACTAACCCTTGATTTCTCCTGCACGAGCTGCTTTATAGAGCCCTTTCGGGTCACGCTGTTCAACCACACTGAGAGGGGCATCAACAAACACTTCGATGAACGCGAGGCCTCCTTTCTCATGAAGTTCACGGGCTACTTGTCGATCAGCTTTGTAGGGCGATATAAAAGCTGTGATCGCAATGCAAGCAGAGTCTGCGAATAACTTGGAGACCTTGAAGGAAACGTAAGCACGTGGCTGCTCATAGCGCCAAGGTATAGTACCTCGCCTATGCGCCTGATATTTTCCACTCGGGACTTCTCGTCAAAACCAAGGTCCTTATTGAGCCCAAAGCGAACGTTGTCTCCATCGAGCCGGTAGGTAAATTTGTGTAAGTGAAGGAGATGTTGCTCTAGAGCGCATGCTATCGTTGACTGTGGGATTATCAGCGTATGCATCGGTAAGATGAAAGGGTAACAGACCTTGCCACTAGCACTAAGTCCGGTGAGCCAGACAGTAACACCCTTCTGTTTGAGTAAGCCAACGCGTTCCTGGGCGTCAACAGATCCTGTAAATATTGGTATTTATTAGTGGAACAAAGCTGTTCCAGGGACACACCTGGATGAAAAGTAATGTTTGTTGACATCTCAGTGGGGGAGTATGTAGAATAAGCAGCTTCAGTGACTCACTAGGTTATATCAAGCTTTCTCGGCTTCCCGACTCCCGATTGTAAGTACCCTGTGATATGTTGCACGGAGTTTGAAACCTAATATATCACTTCCTGCTTCAAGTACGAAGTATTATCCTCGACACGAGGTCTTTGGAAGAACTCTTTATTTTAGAGTTTCTGTTTCTCTCTCTGCAGGTGGAGGAAGCGAGATGTCTTATATGGTTTGTAGATATGAACACGAGTCAGGTGGCCAATGCGATTAATAGCGGGAGGGAATTACGGTGGGGAAGCACACGCAGGAATCTAATGGCTCTGTACAAAGCCTTGTAATCCAAATATGAATGCATTCCAAACTGAGGCTACGAAGTCTCAACAGGCTGTGCAGCAGCGGTGGGGGCGGGCACTTCTGGATGTAAGACTAAATTTCCAAGCCTAGGAGGTGTCGAACGCGTGATAAACTCCATGATGGTTGGGAGCTTGTCTGCTGCTTGTCGTAAAGCTGTGAAAGGGTGAGTTTGGATAGAAGAGAGATGGGTAGGAACATCCTGCCTTCTCGTGCCAACTCTTCTCTTATCGGCGTGCCTCCAATCTCGAATATGACGCGACCAGTGGGAACGCTGCGATCCATGAGCCTCACGGAGCACGAATGCAAAAGAGAACCTACCGAGTAGCCCAAAACTCGAACGTTCCTTTTCCTTTACCCATACGAGTTTCATTTCCCTTGAGTTCAACGGCATGAGTCAAAATCGAAGCAAAGAACGAACGAACGGATCGCAAACCTTGATGCAAACTGGGATATCAGGGAAAACTCTGAGATAGACTTTTGCACCTTTGACAACCTTTATTTTGCGTTTTATGACTTCCTCAGCAGTAGTGAGCTGTTTCGCGCTGAAACGGACGCCCATGCCCTTAATGCGGATGCCCCATTCGCCATAAGCAAGGGTGGTGCCTTTTGTTGAGCCGCCTATGGGTATTGGGACGCGACCTTTGTGTCGTTTGATGTGTTGGACTTGACGAGGCGCGAGTTGTGACCGGAAACGTACGCCGTGCGGGAAAGATGATACGCTCGTTCGAAGTGTTTGAAGTGAGAACATCGTCAATTTTTGCTAGTCTCCCAGACTCCGAGACTGACCAGTCCGGACTACGTCTTTGAGATGTTCCGTGGTAGTATGAGCCAGGCTGGTCACGGGCTTGTCACGAGCTTAGAAGGAAGTAACCCCCTCGACCCCCCTTGAAGTACACTCTAGAGTCAACAACGATGAGCGACAAGAAACGAACCTTCGACGGTAATGGCGAGTCTCCATTAACAAAGAAACCAAGAAGGTCAGTAAATCCTACTAGCTATTATTCAACTGGCTCATGTCTTGTTTTCAGTGATTTTGTGAGTTCACCTTTCTTTTCTCAAGGTGAATTCACCTCTACATCGTTCTCACAAGTCTCTATAACCTTTTACTCATTACAGACCCCTTCTAATGGAAGCAACACATCAGCAGCCGTCAGTACTAATCTCCCTGTCAACTTCATGTACTAATTCATTCTCTCAACAGTTATCTGGAGATGCTCTCATCGCGCAAAAACGTGCAGAGATTGCTGCGAAGGTAGCTGCCATGAAAGGTGGCATACCAAGTCTTGCAAAGGTTACTCCACCAGTCAAGACCGGTAGCCCTTCCCCAGCGCCAGGCACACCGCTCCAGAACATCGATGACCTCTCTCGCAAAGTTGCAGAGGCCAAGCGCCGTGTCGCAGAGGCGCAGACAAAGCTTGCCGTCAAGGACAATCCATATATGGTGAGCCTCTCCACTCTCGCACATCCACTCGCTTCTGAATCTGCGTCCAGTCAGTGCATCAAGTGGGCAAGAAGAATAAGCCAATCGAACCAGCCCAACAAGGCGCTGGCTTGAAAATGACCGCTCATCCCCTTCTCCTCGACACCGCTCCCGTCGCTCCCCAGTCCAAGAAGGACAGATACAAACCAATGCAGCCCAAGTTCGCTTCTATCAAGGTGCTTACCCACTCCCTTACCCATATCCTTCCAACTAACGCCATTTCAAGGCAAACATCCGAAACGCCCCAACCCCTCCCCCGGCACCGACCCCAGTTCCCATTGTTGAAGTCAAAGCCAACCCCTACGCCTCCACCTCAAGCGCAGCCAAAGAAAGCGGTTTTGAAGGCGTACCAAAGGAGCGTCACGGTCGCAGTTTCCGCTTCATCCAGAAAGGCAAGTATGAACAGCAAGCCGAACAAATGCGTCAGGAAGCAGCACTTGAGGCTCTTAAGCAACGTATTGCCGAAGGCGCGCGTAAAGCTGGTTTGGATTCTGAATTTGAGACTTTAGAGAAGAATATCAAGGTGCGTTTGGAATTGATTGTTCGTTTCGGTTCCTAACTGACTGGGGCTCTTAGCGTGAACCTCCTCCGGCAGTGGAGTGGTGGGATGCAGCTCTGCTGCCCAACAAGAACTATGATGACCTTTTCCTTGGGTTTTCGCATCTCAACATCCGAACCCAGGACTCGCCGGTCACGCTATATGTCCAGCATCCTATCCCCATTGCTCCAATGGACGAGAACAAAGTCGGCTTGAAACCACTCATGTTGACCAAAAAGGCGCGCATATATTCAGTCGGCGTACATGGGATGACTCTAACATGGCACAACAGGAACGAAAGAAGATGCGGAAGCAGCGCCGTCAAGCTGACCGTGAAGATAAACGCGATCGTATCCGTATGGGTCTCATCCCTCCTGATCCACCCAAAGGCACGCACCCTTATTACACTGAAATTCCTTCCTTTAACTTACTTTTGTCGTCACAGTCCGTCTGTCAAACCTGATGAAAGTCCTGACATCCGACGCAGTCCAAGACCCCACTCGCGTTGAAGCCCGCGTCCGCAAAGAAGTCGCCATGAGAAAACACAACCACGAAAAGATGAACGCCGAACGTAAACTCACCGACGAACAACGCCGAGATAAGAAGGAGAATAAGAAATCTGAGGAAGAGAAGAAGGGCATCATGGGCGCTGTATTCAAGTGCGTCTCCCTATAACATAACTACGCCATTTCATTCAGCTGACCATATCTCACTTTTTTTTTCACTTTTGCAACAGAGTGAAAACGCTCACAGACCCATCCCACCGCTTCAAAGTCCGCAAAAACGCAGAACAGTTCAACCTAACAGGTGTCTGCATCTTCAACCCCGCTTTCAGCATGGTATATGTCGAAGGCGCTGCCAGACTCGTACAGAAATATAGGCATTTAATGATTGACCGTATCGCATGGACCGAAGCTGCGCGTCCGCGCGGTGGGGAGGACGTTGTCATCGATAACGGGGGCGAAGAAGAAGAAGCTCAAAGCAACAGCGGTGCCGATGGCAGTAATGGTGGTGGTGGTGATGGTGCAGGCAAACAGCCAGAAGAAATGGCCTCTCTCGAAAACAACGCATGTTATCTCGTATGGGAGGGTCAACTGCGAGACCGGGCGTTTAATACGTTCAAGCCTAGGGGATGTCCTACAGATGCGATGGCTAAGGAGGTGTTGGGTCAGAAGTTGGCGGGGTATTGGGATCAGGCGAAGAATTGGAAGCCGGAGGAGGAGGAGCTGTTTTGAGGTTGGAGAGAGTTATTTTGTTGATGTCCTGCTTGTACTAACTTACCTGCGACTTTTTTCGAGGTGCATGATGACACTATGGGAGATAATATCAACGATGATGATTTATAGACTTGATTTACGTGCGCATGTGAACGTTTGGGTCTTCTGTTAAATCCATCGAAGGTACTGATCAACACAGTTCTGGTCATCATCGGCGCATCATATCAGATGTTCGCATGTCTTGAAATCCCAAAGGCAAGCCAAGACATCAAGAGCACGAAGATAAACATCGTATATGACTTGGCCACATAACTCAAGAGTCCCGCTCTACAACCATTCCCAAACTTCAAAGTGATTCATTCGCTCTCGGTAATGAATCCAGGCTCTATCACCTCCACCTTCGATGAAAAGCTTCATGTACTTTAAATCAACTTTAAATTGCTGTTAGCATGTCTTTGACGTAAGCTGCAAATCTTAATCTTCAGTTTCAGTTTCTCTACAGTTGTAATGCAAACTAGATTTGGGGGCAGGCCTTAACATTTGGGTCTTTGTCTCCAGTGTGAACCACGACTCTAATCATTTTCTATGTCAGATTCTAACGGACTGTAGAGATCGTGTATGGTATCTGCTCTTACTCCAAAGTCCCATGTCAATTAAGTAGATGAAAGCGTGCACTTTGAAGCCCCATATAACCAGATCACAGACTGCTTAATGGCTTCTGTTACCTCTTCTGTGCTCAACGGCTGGTCAACAGGTGGACAATGTAGGAAAAGGACCTTAGTAGTCGACTTATCGGCTTTTCCGCTTGCCCGTTTGCTCTCGGCTAGTGAGCAATAATATATGAAGTCGCAAAGGTAATGTCCTGCGTCCAGGGACGAATATATTTGCTTCCAAAAACCATGTCAGTATTCCTGACAAGATACACCCAAGTCAATCTCACCTCGATACCCGACTTTTTGAGGTGATGCACAAGCTTCTCGACATCAATTTCTGTGAAGATCTCTTCAGGAAACGACTCGTATCCCTTTCCAAATCCACGCTTAGGTGGTTCTGTGCCATCAACAGGTGCGTCAATGTCGTATTCAATTAAACGTGCTCTTTCCATCCTCTCCATCTCCGAGGGTTCTGATTGTCCGCGGTTGGGATTGGAGCTTTCGTCACGCGTCACGCGTACGATTGGTGCAAGACAACCAGTGGCATCCTTCATGTTGTAACCAAACTTATGGCCAACCCTCTCCATTCGCAGTGGTCCTCTCCCAGCAACACCTACGTGAAAGATGAGATCGAATCCATCTGGTGGCGGTATGATGTCTGGTAGGTCAGGATCTGTAGAAGAAGGGAGGACAGGTGGCCGCGCGTGTAGCCCAGGGACAATTGCGAGAACACCTTCATAGGTTACGGGGACTTGGAGTGTCGTTAGATGGATGTCGCGTACGTCCTGGATAAAGCTGTTTTCTTCGGGCATGGGGGTTTGATCATCGACTGTAATGGGTTCAGTAGGCAGATCGATGTGTAAAATGGTATTGTGAAGTGGCTTGACGGCCAGCCATGATGGATTGATCGCATAGCGAGAGAACGGCTAGGCTCACGGATAGTCAGGTGCGCGTTTGAAAGGGTGGGGGAGAGCAAGGCTCCGAAGTAACTTACACCAAAGCCAGTGATAAGAACACGGTAAGGTCGCACTTCCAACGCAGGAAGACCGTTTACATCGACAGCTGGCATCGTTCGCTCGAGATATGCGAAACAACGACAACAAAATTGCAAAACCCACGATCGCGAGCAATCAAACCCACTACTAGAACTGGGACCCGGGACACGCCAAGTACACGCTCTTGGAAATATTGTCAAAAGGCCTCGACCTCGCCTCGACCGGAACCTTTTACTTACTAACCCTTAAATTTGACAAGCTTTTGAGCTCAGCGAGCGTTGAAATCAAGAACACCGTTATTAACATATCGAAACTGGCAGTTGCAGGCAGAGCAGAGCTCACCACTTTCACTCTGAAGTTTGAACGACCACATGCCTTCTGGTGCGGGATATTTCTCACTCATATTGCAAGATACTAATTACAATGTTCCCGACAGTATCTTGGTTGGTCACATCGGATAAACTGTACATCACCCTGCTGAGACTTTATTATAAGTCCAATATGCCTGCAGCCTGTTTTAGAGGAGAACATCAATAAACATCTGGACAGCGGCTGCAGTGTTCACATGGCACCTGATCAGCGTCTAGGAGAATCTTCCTTTCGACCCAAAAACGCGACAGCGTCCAAGAAGTTGGCGCCGATATTCAGCCACACCCGTGACAAGCACACCAGTACTTTGGCTGCCGGTCCTTCAGCACTTACATCGATGACTCAAGACACGCCCACTACTACTTCCAAGAAACGGAAGTCTGAAATGCCATCACTATCTCGAATGACAAGCAAACGTCTCAAAGGCACGCCTTCTGACTTCAAGTCTGCCATACCTCTTGCGGAAAGGCTTCGCCCGCAATCCCTAGACGAATTTTTTGGGCAGAAGCACCTGACTGGCCCCGATTCTCTTCTGATGAATATGCTGGACAGTGGTATAATTGGCAGTCTTATACTATGGGGACCACCTGGGTGAGGGAATTCAACCATGTTTTTGTCAGATTTGGTATTGACATACTTCGAGCTGCGGAAAGACCACTTTGGCAAGATTATTGGCACGGCACGTGGACTGCAATTTCAGGGAGCTAAGCGCGACTTCTTCAGGTACGAACGATGTTCGTGCAGTATTCGAAGAGGCGAAGGCGTCTCTATCATTAATTGGAAGGTAAGGTCATGTTTTCTCGTATCGACTTCATCGACTCCATGTGCTCTAGAAAGACGATACTGTTCTTGGACGAGGTACATCGTTTCAACAAGGCGCAACAGGTACGATTCTTCTGAAGGCATTTGCAGCTATTTCTGAAGCGGATGAATAGGACATCTTCCTTCCATTTATTGAGCAAGGCCAAATCCAGGTATGTAACGCAAGGTAGACTCCCCAACTATTAACAAAATAGAAGATGATTGGAGCGACGACTGAGAATCCGTCATTCAAGCTGACCAGCGCCTTGCTGAGTCGTTGCAGGTGAGTTGAGTTGTTAATGCTTCATTCAAGCACCGAATTTTTGCAGAGTATTAGTACTCGAACGCTTGACAGACGATGACATTCGAGATATTATCGCCAGTGCTGTAGAGCGAGTCTTAGCATCCGGCCCCTCATGAACAACCAGAATCTGAAAGAGCATCTAGCCCACATGGTGGGCACAGAACCTACGACCTCGCAAAATTTGCTATCTCAGTCCTGAGTCCTCGCAGTCGTCTATCAGCTGCGATCGTCCCATTTCCGTCCTATCCCCAACTTACAAACAGCATCATCTCTTCCATCGTATCTCTTTCTACAGGAGATGCACGGACTGCATTATCTTTACTAGAAGCTTGTTCTGGTTACTAAGCCAGATAGAGATGAACATACTCTTCTCACATCATTACGCCGAAGTGTCTCGGCTTCATATGATCGTGTAGGAGATAGCCACTTTGACATGATTTCAGCGCTCCATAAGAGCGTCCGAGGTAGCCACGGCAGTGCAGCGATGTACTGGCTAGCACGGATGCTCACAGCAGGAGAGGATCCGTTGTATATCGCAAGAAGATTGGTCGTCTGTGCTAGCGAAGATATTGGATTGGCTGATACGCACGCTCTTCCTTTGGTAAGTCGACCAATGATTCAAGTTAAGATTCAAATCGAGCATTTCAGGCAATGGCAGCTCTTCAAGCTTGTCAGGTTATTGGGATGCCTGAGTGCCGAATCAATCTAGCACATTGTGTAGCTTATCTATCAGAAGCACCGAAAAGTACCCGTGCTTATGAGGCATACAAGAGGGCGGAAGAAGCGGCAAAGTTAGACCTGACAATGCCCGTGCCTGTGGCGGTCCGTAACGCTCCAACAGCCCTTATGAAGGAGCTTGGCTATTCAGAGGGCTACAAGTATAACCCAGATTTTCGGTGCGCCAACACTTGTGAAATATTTATTGAAGTGTTACTTAATTCGCCTGCACCCACAGACATCCCGTGCACAACGACTACCTCCCAATTGCGTTCCGTGGCGACAAGTTTTTAAAGGAAGCTAGTGACATGTCGGACAAGGTTTGGAATGAACAAGAGTTATTGCGTTGGGAGCAAGAGGAAAACGGCGGGCGGTTGTGGGAAGGCCGCTCATCTGTTCCACACCAACATTGAATGTGCACAGCATCATTTGGTTGATACGTTTGATCCTATCTACCGGAGTATATTGGAATTAAACTCTCCGATGAGTACGCTCAAAAAATAATATGCTTCGCAGAGATTGAACCGACTTTTTCCCGTTCACACGTTTCAATGCGAAATTGCTCAGCACAGTATTCCTATTGCTTTGAATAAAAATTGCCATGCGCTAAGTAGCATTTGTCAGCGTGAACATACAACTCAACGGTTATCGTAATAGTGGATGAACTAGGTAGAGAACCGTTGCGGTTACAAGTACTCACCTCGGATACAACCCACCATAGAAATGTTATGCGCATGCAAGTGAGAACAGCCTTATAAGTTTTATGCAAGCCATGCGGAGATAACAAAGTCCGGTGAGAGATCGCCCGGTATTGCCGTATTAGAGATCCCACGTAAAACCAAGCAATGCCGATCATGGACGCATGACAACGCGAGAACTCGGGAGTCGGATTGTTTGAACCGCCTCGAGGCATTAACAATACCTTGCGGGTGCAATGCCAGCAAAAAGTAAGATCTTCTTCACCACATGCAAGTCCTCAATTAATTACAGTATATTACTCAGGTATGTTCCCCACAAGTACTAGTTTGTCTAATGTTCCCGCAGTTTCAGTGTTATTTTCGACCTTGATAGGCATGGCTCCAACCTTCTTATCTCACTGGACACGAGACATACACACATGAAACCACGGAATCTGTCCACAGTCCCGCCACAGGGCCTATGATGGAGCTTGATCGTACCGAATAACGGGTCTTCTGTTTACGAGAATAGTCACTTATCCAAATTACAACGGGTTTGTGATATACATATAGATCGCAGAAACTTATCCACTTCTCTTGCGGGTCTGTCTTCTTACCATGAGTCTGACCGCTGCAGGAGTCATCGGCGAGCATACTGCGCACGAGCCCGATGTGCCCAGCGAGAAAGCTCTTAGCACTAGTGACGAGAAATCGTTCGATGGGAAAGGCGACGTTGAATCCACTCAGGATGCTGACAGCGATGAAGCCGTACTCTCCAATGAACTCGACGTTGCTACCCACGTCATCTCGTTGGACGACGACCCCACTCTGAACCCGTGGACATTCCGTGCATTCTTTATTGGTCTTGGTCTCTCAGCCTTTGGTGGAGTACTCGGTGAGCTTCTTTGGGTTCTTTTTTTTTATTTAGCCAGCGTGCTCATCGATGTCAATTTGTAGCGGAAATTTATTATTTCAAGCCTGTGCGTAGTGAAATAACCATGTCAACTTTTGGTGCTCAGATCATTGCCGCAGCAAACGGTTCTAGTGTCATTGATGTTCCTCGCCGTTATCTCCTACGTGATTGGAGTCTTTATGGAAACCTTTATTCCTCGACGCGGATTCTTCCGCTATCTGAACCCCGTAAACCAGGTTCACCATGTCTATTACTTCATTCTCATGGTATCTTTTTCCAGGGACCATTCAACAAGAAAGAGAATGCTTTCATTGTCATCATGGCAAGTGCCTCTGCTAACTCCGCCTTGGGCACCGAAGTTCTTGCTGTTCAGCGGTCAGTGAGCGTTACTCATCTTGTCGATGGGATTTACTGACATCTGCTAAAGATTGTACTACAATATCACGCCCAACCCTGGTGCTTCGATTTTCCTGCTCTTCTCCTCTCAACTCCTTGGGTACGAAATATTTCCGTTGAAATTTCTACCGAACGCTGACAAGGTTTTTAGGTATGGAATCGGTGGTATGATGAGAGGTATGTCCACCTGTGAATTTATCATTGAACCCGGTATTCATATACCTCTCACAGGCATTCTGTTATATCCAACAAAGATGTTGTATCCCGGTGTACTGCCATTGTTGTCCATGTTTGATGCTCTCTACGAGGGCGGGGTGGCAGCACGGAAGAAGCTCAGAGTATTCTACATGGTATTTGCTGCGTGAGTCCTTCGATGAGGACCAGCCATGAGTGCATATGCTAATTAAACTCAGCATATTCATTTGGGAGCTTTTCCCAGAATGGATCTTCCCCCTTCTGACAGGTTTTTCGATTATATGTCTTGCAGTTCCCAACAATGCTGCCGTCTCGCGAGTCTTCGGTGGCAGTAACGGTAACGAGGGTTTGGGGCTCCTGTCTATCTGCTTTGACTGGCAAGTGAGTGTGAACCCGAATTTCGACATGAACTGCGTTACTGACTGGGTCTGCAACAGTATATTTCTGGTGGTGTAAACCCTATGACTATCCCGCTCAAAGCACAAGTATGACTTCTTCTCAATTTTCGCGGGCTAGAAGTCTCACGTACTGTTTTGAACAGTTCTCGAATTTCTTGGGTTACCTTCTTTGCATGTATGATCGCTTCGCTCTGATTCGAGACCCTGCATTGACATACTTATAGGGTCGTCTTTGTTGCTGTGTATTACAACAACATATGGAAAGCCCAGAACTTCCCATTCGTCAGTCCACCATCAGATGTAGCCGTAGAACATTGACGTCAACTTGCACACAGCTTTCTCAACTCTTATTTTATGAAAACGGAACAGAGTACAACCAAACGCTCATTCTCGATGCCAACTACCAGGTCGATCCCACGCTCCTTGCTGAACAGGGTGTACCTTACTATGCCAGCACTTGGGTGGTCTACTTGCTCAGCTCAAATTTGGCAAGTTCACCACATGTCAGCGAGAATCTGTGGGGCTGACAGTTTGAAATTCCAGGGATTGGCGGCTACGTTTACGCATCTTCTCCTCTGGAACTGGGATGACTTGCGCTCCGCATGGAGTTGGATGACTCCGTCAAGCCTCAAACAAATGTGGGTGGAATTCGACTGGAGGTTCTGGCGGGCCGATGGAATGCGGAAGCAAGACGTCAACGACGAGAACTTGGATCCCCACTACAGGCAAATGCTGAAGGTTAGTTTCGCAGTTCGGTGTACTCATCTTACCAACCTGGATATGTCTGTACAGTACCCCGATGCTCCCAATAGTTGGTATTTCGCTGTTTTCGTTGTGTCCTTCATCGTTTCGCTGGTCGTTATATACAAAACCAACTCGACTTTGCCATGGTGAGCGGCTTTGATTGGAAATGTGTTCCAGGCTGATGAGCAATGAAGGTGGGGCTTCGTCATCTCGCTCATGCTGGCGACGGTTTCCATTCTATTCTTCGGTGCTCTCTTCGCAATCACAGGGCTGGGCTTCATCATCCAGCCGTAGGTTCCTGAAATCAATTTCAATCTTCCTATCTCAATTTGCATTCAGGTTCGTCCAGATGATTGGTGGTTACCTTCACACCGGCAAGCCAGGTGATTACCTTGCTCGTCATTTATTCAATATGTAATTGACGAATGCGACAGTGGCAAATATGTACTTCGTTCTATACGGATACAGTATGTGTCGGCCTTGCAATAAACCAAGAAGAAGTCGACTGACCCAATTTTGCAGACACTGTCACGCAAGCCCAACTTCTCCTCCGCGACCTCAAGATTGCCCAATGTAAGCATATCTCGGGCTCATGATGAGAGGGCAATTTGTGTTGACCGCCATTTCTAGATGCAAAGCTGCCACCTCGTGCTGCTTTCACCGCCCAGATCATTGGGACGCTTCTTGGTGCTATTTTGAACTTCAGTACGCATGCTACGTTATATGGCTATAAAAACAACTGACAGTGCAAATATAGTCATGATGAATTCAATTATAGACAACCAACGTGAAATCTTATTATCTATTCAGGGAACCAATATCTGGTCCGGCCAACAACCGCAGCAGTACAACTCCCAGGCAATCGCGTGGGGTGGTCTCAGCCACGAGCTTTTCTCGGCCGGTCAAAGATACCAATGGGTTCCTTGGGCGTACCTGGTTGGACTTTTCACACCTATTCCGTTCTGGGTCCTTCACAGGTACTTCCCAAAGCTCCGTGCAGATTATTTGTACACCCCTGTTATCGCGTACGTTAAAGGCTACTTGAATGACTGTGGTCAACAGCATGCTCACATATTTCACAGCTACTACATCGGATGGCTTTGTGTTGGGATCAACTCGTCTATTCTCTCCTACTTCGCAGTCGCATTCCTCTCACAATGGTGGTTGCGCACACGCTACCCTCGCTGGTTTGCCAAATACAACTACATCATCGGAGCTGGTGAGTATTCTCGAATGTCCTGGGAAGCCCGAATCTCATGAAGTGGTGTAGCCCTTGACGGAGGCACTCAAGTCATGGTGTTCATCCTCTCGTTTGCGGTGCAAGGTGCTGGTGGAGCGGCGCACCTGTTCCCTGCATGGTGGGGCGCGAACCAAGGAGGTAATTATGACCACTGTGCCATGCTGAACTGAGGTACATAGTGGACATTGGATGATCGTGAAACTTATCGCAGGTATTATTAGTATTACTACAAAGTGGCTCCACTGTATATGTCATACAATTCATAAGAAAATGTGCTGTTGATGTGCGTGGTGCAGCGGTTTCCGCGCGTTGAACACGTTATCTGAGACGACAAGAGGAGCGGACAGGAAAGTGCCCATTGGAAGCGTGCCAGCGCAACACTTGCAGTGCTGCATGATGCATCCGAGGGGACTCGGCCTAGGCTAGCTAAGGTACACGTGTAAAATGATGCACTGCCACAGTGCTTCTCATCCGATTTCGGCACAGGCATTAAATTACCTTTTCCGCCACTCGGAGTCGTATTCGAAGAATTATTCATGGCTGCACCTACGTTCTCCGTCCCCTCTCCCATCTCTGTCTTTCACCAGCTGATTTCCTCATTATAGGCCCATATAGGTGTCTTGCTGGCAGCTGCGCAATTTTGTCGCAACGGAGAATAAGGAATTTCGTAACACAGGTTTGAACAACAATAGGAACGGTTAGTACAATGGAACAATAAACAACACGCCTTGAACACGCATCTCATTTGGAGCATCCTTTATCACGATTCACAGGTGAAAATCCAGACTCAGCAGGATCTACGGCCCTTGTATCTATCTCTACTTCCAACACTACCACCACTGGTTGGTGTTTTCAGTTCATCATGTTCTCCCGTATCGCCAGGTTGCGGTACCTTGCACCCCTTCTTCTTACTTTCTCTGCCTCGACAGCTGCCAAAGATGACTCTTTATGTGTGTAATGTCTCCTCTCTAGCCTCGTAATACACATGCTCACGATTTTTACATGCTCAGTCACGTCTTCCGTAACTTATTGCTCACCGCCGGAGACTCTCCTCATTCAGCAGTTTGACATCGTATACTTCGCACAGAACGAGTCCATATGGTTTAACATCTCCGCAGCAAGTATCGTACGTGGTTCCCTTTCTCAACAATTTTTTTTATTCATTTCTCTCTCAAGGACCCCAACGTCAATGTGACTGCCAATGTAATGCTGAACGTTTATGGAACGCATTACGTGAACTTCACCATCGACTTATGCTCATTGTTCAATGGTGCCCTGTGCCCGTTGCCGATGTACAACTTTACCGGCTCCGACTCCATTCCTTTGCCGGCTTCTCTCGGTGTTTCCGGAAAGATCCCTAGCATTGCTTTCCAAATACCAGATCTTGAAGCATATGGTATGTCCTCACCACATCATATTGGTATTTGCGCTTATGTCAGGTTAGCACAACTGTCCCTCACAGAAGTAAACACCGGAGTTCTTAAGGCCTGTGTTCAGGCAACCCTTTCTAACGGCTGGTCAGCACACCAAGTAGCCGTGGAATGGGCAACTGGTGGACTCGCACTACTTGCACTTCTTTCTGCGGTTTATTATTCGTTTATGCCAGACACCCTGGCACCCTTCCGTCTTTTCGATCTTCTCTACCTATATCAGTGGGCAGCATCAACAGCCCTCCTGGATCTTAATTATTCCTCAGTCTACCGGGCATTTTCAACCAACTTTGCATGGGCGATGGGTTTGTTCTCCGCGTCAGCGACCTCTCCTATCCAGATTTCCATCAACAACATGCGGCACCTTACCGGAGGCAACATGGCCGATGCCACTAGTAACTCTGCTGTCGCTCTCGTAAATCGGAAACTTAGCCCATACAACTCCATGACTACGTCAACTTTTCTTGATACTTCCTACCAGTATGCGATGGAGACCCTGTGGGCATCTACCAATATGACATCGGCCAATTACGTCTCGCATACTACCTCGGCCGCCTCTATTCAAGAACTCTCCACCGTTGGTGATGTACAGCTAGTGACACCGGCATCCTCCAATCTTCTTCAGGCTGGTGTCCCTATCTATGTCAACTCCGTTGGCATCGCCACGGCCAACGCTTTCATGACCGTCTTCTTGGTCGTCTTGATGATCGCCGCAATATTGCTTGCGGTCCTCTCTGTCGGCTATTGCGTCCTGGCCGCAACATCTCGATATGGCCGACGGCAGGAAGGGTACGTTGCTGATTGGCGGCATCGATATCCTTCATTTGCTCGTGCCTGGCTGCTGCGCATCGTGAGTATGTCTCCGTGTCCGTTTAAACATATCCGCTTACTCGGTGCTCTAGTGCCTCATTGTATTCACTCCGGTGGCTAGTATTTGCGCTCTATCAGTGGACACTCAAGGATTCATGGCTCTCCATCCTCCTTTCAGTAATTCTACTTCTTGCGGTGGTTGGCTACATCCTATATCCTCTCTTCCTCACATATCGCCTCGCCCTCCGTTCGACGCCCTATGCGCTGTATACGCAACCTGATTTCGTAGCTTCTCATGGTCCTCTGTACGCCCTATACCGCCCAGAGCGGATTTTATGCAACTACTCCCTTGATCTTGGCTATTTTCGTCAAGGCTCTCTTTATTGCCTTTTCTCAAGCTAACGGTTTCGTGCAAGTCGTCGCAATCCTCGTCGTTGAATGCATGGTCCTTGCCTCTCTGTTTACCCTTCGACCGCACAAAACAAGAGGTGCTGATGTCCTCGCAACCTACCTTGCTATTACCAGAGTGGTTTGCACTGCTATGATGGTCACTTTCGTGGAGAGCCTAAATTTAGGAGCAATACCTCGCGTGGTGATCGGCATCGTGATGGCTGTTATCATTTCTGTTGCGGTTATCGTCATGTTCATCAACACGCTCGTGAATATGGGCATCATGAGGCTCATCCCGGCATGTTGCAGACGGCGCCGGAATGACATTCCCAATGGTTCGGATGTAGAGAAGGGCGCCGAAATTGGTGAGAAAGACTTGCGGCCGCGAAATCCTACGCCAGAGCGGAACATTCCACTCGATCCGGATGTTAATCAGCCATATCCCGACAGTCTCTCCCAGACTTTGACGGACCGTCACAGTCTCTATTCCGAGGAATCGGGGTCAACAACCCTAGGCTCACTGCTCCCACGGCAGTTGTCAATTCAAGCATCTCAACCCTCATCCCACTCGCGGTCCAATTCTCAATCACAGTACTCGCCGAGTCAATCAAATCATTCACCCTCCCAGTCCAATTATTTCTCAAACGCCTCATCACCGCGGCAGTCCGTGCCGCCTTCGCCGCTTCACACCCATACCCCATCGCACAGTAGACAGCCCACTATAGACGAACACCCTTCGTATTCATAGACGTTCCTTCTTTTCTTCCTCAATCACATTCCGCAGAGTTAAATCACTTTCGCCGCATTGCATGTTCTCATTCCTCATATCGTTTCACTCGCATCCACTCACTCTCATTCGGACAATGAAAATTTGGTAATGCATGTAGATATCCCGTCATGATCGTGACGATGGGTCACCTTACTTATCTTTATTCTCTTAATGTTGCTTTTGTGATTGTCCTACGGACTAAATAATTAGTATCCGTGGCAAACCAAGTAACAGTTGTCGTAATGCAAATGAGCAACAATTTCAGGACAACTCGACAGTTGCAAGGTCTTCCGCGAGGAGTAACTGTTCGACTTCGCTTACATAAGTAGGATGAGAGTGGTGATGACGTCGGCAGTATAAACTTCGATGATGAAGGGGATGGCACGATGCCCTTCATCATTTAAGTCAGAACGCCAATATAGTAAGGATGCTCGCCCGGGGCATTAAGGTCTGCTGAAATCTTGGGAGAGATTGGACAACCGTGATGACTGCAAGTTTCGGACACGCTTCGGGGCGTCCACTGTGACGCGTTCATTGTACTTACCGGCATTACACGCGTACGTACTTGAGGAGAGTTTTAACTCAGCTCTGAATAGATCACGTGACTTAGTACGTACGAGTTTTCTAATTGCAATAAACAACGTTTACAGTTCACCGCGACACGGCAACGATGAGCGCGAAAAATTCGTCGAAAAGAACCGCGAAAGCGAAGATCCCTGAAAGAAATTTAAGGGTAACCGACTTTTTTGCCAAGAGACCAGCCCAGGCCCCAAGTTCATCGCCTGCGGAATCTTCTCAGCCTCGCTCAGTCGCGTTGGCCACACGTTCGCGTCGAAGCAACAAATCAAAGTCCTCGTCTGAGACTGTCTCAGTCTTTAACAAACAGTCTATGGCTAGTACTAGCACTCCTATAATATCTGTTTCGTGCACGTCTTCTTCTAGTGATTCTGCTACTCTTGTTTCTCCACCAGCTACAGCATCTAGAACTTATTCTTCTGCCTGTCCGAAAACACCGACAGGTATCATGGTCTCACCTCCTACCACCTCTATCGTCCCCAGGTCTTCTCAAAAACGTCCTCGTTCACCAGACAAGCGCTCTAGCGCTTCTCACCTCCTGAGCGCGTCTTTGACTTCCAAATCCAGAACACCCGATAGGACACCCCACAAGCGCAAGAAGAAATTCGACAGTGACTCCGAGAGTGAACTTCCCAGCGCTGTTATCTATGTCCAGAGACAAGGCTCTCCTTTGAAGCCATCCACACTAGCACCTCCACCCACAGGGCCTCACACCCCTTCATCCAGTAAGCATCTCATATACAGTAGCCAATCTGACGAGATGGAACTCGTCGTACCTATACCAGACACCCGTGGCCTCACTCAAGTCAAGGAACAAGTTCACAAGTGGCGCCAAAACACTTTAGTCTCCCCGTCCTCTAGCCCCTGTGACGCAGGTACAACAGATGCAGGCCCGCCGAAACCTGTCATTTCCCCATTGCAAACCAACCACGGTGTGCGCTCGCGCTCTGCAACGGCCCAGACCAATTCACCTCCTGAGACGCCCCCTCAGCCCTCTGCCTCACTGCCCTCCCCGCCTGACACCGAAGGCGCCCTGCCACTGCCTGCCACACCTGTTGCGTCTGGTGATACCGCTCAGCTCATTGCGAGTATCAAAGCAAAAGCATTTGCTGACAGCCCCCTGAGTGACGAGGAGAAAAACTACTCCTTCCGTGAGCTCGATGAGAGCAGTGACGATGATCTCGAAGATATGACCCTCCTTCACGACAAGAAGGGCAAGGGCAAGGGCAAGAGGTGTGTTTAATTCCATACCCCTCAATGTACCATATTTTGAATTCGAATTCTCTCTAGCTTGCTTCTTCCTGTCCTGAAGATGAATAGCCTATTTGATTCACCCCTATCCAGTCTCCCATCCTCTCCACCAAAACCCTCTACTTCCTATCATCTCCGCAACCGTTCTCCTTCTGCTTCACCTACGTGCCCCCCTGTTAACAACCGCAGGACATCCCGAACTCAAATGCACACCCGCTCTGGGCGTACAAGCAAGCCCGCGCCGCCCCTGTGCCTTCCTACCGTCGTCGTCACCAAGAACGTTTCTATACCTGCAAAGCCTAAGAAGTCCATCAACCCACTTGAAGCGCTCCTCCGCGAGAAAAAAGCTGCAGAGAAGCGCGGGAACGGGAGTGCCGCGTTCCAGCGCGCTGAGGACGCTTTGCATGCCCGCATCTCCTCAGATGTAGATGCGGAAGTTGATTTGAACTTGGCAGATGAGAATGCCGCGTGGCAGGCGATCCAAGACCACGCCAAACGCAAGTCGAGTAGCCCCGTTCATGGATCATCGGAAGATGATGTGTTCATGGGCGAACGCGAGACCAAAATTCTTGGTCAGGAAGCAGGCGAAAAGATCAAAAAAATACTTATCAGTGACAGGGACAGTGAGAGCAAGAAGCCGATGAAGGAAAAGGCTCTCGGTGTGCCGTTCTGGCAGGAGGGCGCAGGTGATGACCGAATGGATGTCGATGAAGAGTATATTGTGAACTTCGGGGATGGCAGTAACCATCCTGTATTGGCACTTTTGCAGCATCTGAGTGGGATCGGAGGTACGTGTGTATATCGAAGACAGACTTAGAGACTCACTTTCTGGTCAGCCGCCGATCAGCTGGCTTTGACTCTGTCCTCGGGAGTGCTGGGCGCTCTGGGTGCTGAGGAGAAATCCGTTCTTGTTTCTCCTCTTTTTAAACTGGGTACGTATACTCACTACTTGAATATGAATTGTTTGCTCACGCTGTGCGTTTCTAGCCATCAGCCCCATAGAGTCCCTGCCTCTCAGGCTGCAGCATACAGCGCCCTCCATAGTTTGTGGAATGCAGCATCCTCCACATCCAAATCTCCGCTTCGCTTTACCGACATTGCCACTGCGCTCGTCAACCTTGGTGCACGCCGCCAAGTATCAGAAGACCTCCACTGGACCATCCGTAAGGATGAGCATCCGTTACATATCGCCACTGAAGACCGTGTGCGTGTTGTGAGTAAGCTGGTAACGCTGGTGGGCATTGCTGGTCGGTGAGTACCAATCATTCTTCCAAAGATAAAGAAACGTACTCATGCGTGGTGTGACAGAATGGAAAATTTTGTAGCAGAAGATACTCCCGACATCCTGTTGAGCCTGGTGCTTATTGGCCTCGACAGAACCACGTCCAACGAGCTGAGGGCCAACTTAAATCTTGCCAGTTGACAGTATCTGCCAGACCATCGATACGTCAACTGTGAGTACACCTTTCCAACCTTCATCGTGTTATTTGTCTGAGCAGTCTCTTAGCACTATTCCATCCATCAACGACTTCTCAACTACGCATCTACGCTTATGCCAGCTAATAAAGCACACTTTAGTTTCCTTCTTTAGCAGCGGCAGTGGTCGCACACGTCACATCGCACAATGGCTTGCATACGCGCTCTTCCTTCCAAACAGTAGACCTTCTGTACGTATCTCTTCTCCCGATATTTGAGTTCTGTTTCACTGATCGATGTAACTCACAGGATGCGCTCCCCCCACTCGATCCGCTAATCCTTCTGCTTTCACCTACGCCTGGCTCTGGTGAGCCTTTCGACGTCACGAGCGCAGAGGCAGACTTTGAAGACCTCGGGCATTACTTCTCTATCGTTAGTGTCGCGCTCGCAAACATCGAGCCGTACGTCCATGAAGAGAACTCGCTTACCCAGCCGCTTTCTCGCCAATCGTCCATGGCGGACGATAGTAGCCCCCGGAAGAACCAGAAGCCGCTCGTTCCACTCGAGCTACTCCTGCAGGTTTTGGAGGTCACACAGGGGCGTATTGGTAAGTATCTTCTGTATGTGGTCGGGTTCATTATTGACCGTGGTTTGGCGCAGTCGATACACGTGCAGCGCACCTGGAACGCTCACGCACGAAGGCAGAGATGCATCGCCTCCAGATGCGCGTGTATTATCAGCGCCAGGCGCTCAAGCCCCCCGGAGGGTGGACAAGGACAGCCACCATCCAGCATTACTTCGGGCCCAAGTAATTCCTAAATCACACTATCATGGGTTTATTCTCCTTTTCTCTCCTTTTCAACCTTTTTCATACATACCTCGCTCTTCTGTCATGCAACTTCGTTGTGAATGTTAACTTTATTCTCTACGTATCCACTTCATCACAATGCCCCCTTTCGTCGTCATGTTTTCTGACGCCTATTACCTAGATGATGCTTTCTTTGACCTGTATGAGCTACCGACAATGCTACCCTCGTCTCCTCGCCTGCTGCAGTAACGTATTATGTCCATTATAGCACGCTTATTGTAGATGACCTTGCTGTCAATCAGCCTTAAATCATGTATGCTCGGTACCCTTTGCCCTCCCTCGTATTCGTAGTTCGATCTTAATGGCCATCGCCTTTTCGTGTGGCATGTTAATGAGTCGATCATCCATTATAGTCTGCGTAGTGAATGTGCAGATAATTAAAACCAAGTGTATGACCCCAACTTTTTCACAACGTATGTGCCTCACTCATCGCTCAGCGAGCCCCCAGCCTTCCCGAACCCCTTCTTAGCAGCCAGCCGTGGATCCACGTCCGCATACAGATCATCATCGTTGAGGTCGAGCTCGATATCCCATACTGGCGATGGCTCACGTGGAGGAGGTAGGGGCCCGGAAGACGCGGCGGGCGAAGGACTGTTAAGGTCGAGTTCTATGTCCCATACTGGACTCTGGGCGCGCCGGGGAGCTGGTTCTTTTCCCTTTCCTTTGCCCTTAACTCCGCTTTGTGCAGGTGCCGAGTCCGATAGCGCCTTCGAACCTGACGCAGCAGGTCCTGCAACCTCCGGGAATTGCTCTCCATTGACTGTGGACACGACCTCGTCACTAGCACTCTGTGGGACTTGCGAGCCCACAGAAAATACAGCGTTGGTGGCTCGATTTCGAAATGGTTTGTCGAAGGCATCTTTGATGCGACGGACTTTCACAGGGCCACAGCCTGGCAAGGTCTGCAGGCGATCGGATGGGGCGCGAGCTATGTCGGCGAAGCTCTGGAGCGTCAGCTAAGTATGTTTACAATTCAAATAGTGTTGAGATAACATACCCCAAGCGACGAGCGCAACGTCTCGACGTCCGTTTTGTTCACCTTGTTGATGCTAGTAAGCGCAGTACGGAGGAGCGCATTGTAGTCCTTATCCACACGTTCCTTTATGAGATCCGGCGGCTTGTGCTCAAATTGCTTGAATGTAGAGACGTACTGCCCGGCTTCTTCGATGCTGCAAAAGTGAGTCATTTACTTGGTCGTCTAGTTAAGATAGCAGCGAACGGATACCTCCATGCAACGATGATGGTGACATTATTGATGAGGCAGACCTGCATGAGTTGTCATGAAGCTGAGAATTGGTGGTCATCATGAGAGGGGCAGACCTTGGTAAGCTCGCGAATTGGTTCCTGATGCTCGCTCTACGGGGGTAAAGGAGTTTGAAGAGCTCTGGATGGGAGTTCGAAAGCTACTTACAACGTCGCACATGATGAGCAATATCCTAAGATTATAGGCATGTCCGAGTTTCTCTATGCGAGTATGGATGTACTCTGGGTGGAGGCGGTGATACTTCAGACTTTATTTCAATGTCAAGGATGCGTTTGTATGATAAGGAGTAATACGCGCACCTGAGGAAGAGCACACAGGTAGTACGCCCCACTTGAAAGTCTGGGACAATGTCACCAAATTCTTTGCCGACATTACGAATGCACTCGAGAACGGGGTTCAAGCGCTGAAGTTTTGCACATGACATTGAGTCGGGATAGTAGAAAGGGGGGACTGACCTGGTTAGGATTTATGATAATGTTATTACCTGTGCCAGGCTGTACGACAGGAGGTTTGGCTTTTTGAGCAGCAGATCCCCCTGCTGGCACGCTCATCATAAGTTATGAAAGACGAAGGAAGACCCGAGTCGCGTCCGACGCGAAGTTCGGTTACGCGTCACGGGTACGTGTTAATAATAATTCCTCATCCGTATGACCACTGACAGTTGTAATGAATTCCCAGCTAATCTTCTATTTACTGCAGTATAAGAACTAGCGTCTAGCGTTACTTACTGTTCTTGCTCTTGTCCATCTCCTTGGAATGGACAAGCTACCGATATATTCCCCACCGGTCGACCGGCTGCGACCAAGGCGGAACAGGTTGACACTGACACTTACATTGTGTTGCCTATCTGCAGCCGCCTTTCTTTTATCTCTGTCCCAGCTCGCATTCTTGGGGGGACCATCCGTTCAACTCCCCCTCCATGCTGAGCAGATACTGCAGAAATGTCAGATGCTCCACGCAAAACCTGGCCCACCTCCCAACTTTCACCAGCGTACCCAGTCTGACCGTTTCGCCGAAGGAACCCGCGCGACTCTCATTCGAAACGCGTCTATTTGGACTGGAGATGATGAAATCTCCCAGGGGGACATCTTGCTCGACAAGGGCATCATCAAATTTCTTGGACATGCAAGCCCGGATATGTTCAGCGAGTTTAAGGACTTGGTCACTTTGGATGTAGGCGGAAGTTGGGTCACACCTGGGTACGCGCCCACATGATCAAACATCTCTTACTCTTCTCTAATCCTACACCCAGTATAGTTGACCTTCATTCCCACCTGGGCGTTGACAGCGCCCCAGCCCTCAATGGCGCAGACGACACCAACTCATTGAAGGGTATATTATTCTTACGTCCCAGTATTGCATAAATGTTCATATCCTTCAGGTCCTGTCCTCCCGTGGCTCCGCAGCCTCGATGGGCTCAATACGCACGACGATGCCTACAGACTTAGCATCTCCGGTGGCGTAACTACCGCAAATGTTCTCCCTGGCTCCGCTAATGCCATTGGTACGATCGCCTTGCTTCTTCTGTCAAGACGCTATTAACACCTCATACAGGCGGTCAAGCCTTCGTTATCAAGCTTCGCCCCACTGCAGAACGCTCTCCCTCGTCTATGCTTCTTGAGCCACCTTATACCCTCAATGGCACGCATGTTGATCCGACCTTGCCTCCACGATGGAGACAAATGAAGTGCGACTCCTTTTTATTTATTTCTTGAAGCACATGTCCTCATTCATTGTAATCACAGGCACGCGTGCGGCGAGAATCCCAGTAAGATTTCATCATTCCTTATCTCACAAGCCCTTAATCAAACACGAATATGGAGGTCGTGTCTACGGTAACACGCGTATGGACACTTTCTGGGCTTTCAGACAGGCGTGCGTTCTACAGCTTCTCTCTTAAAATTTCTTCCCACGAAAACATTTGTGTCCACAGATATGACACGGCTCGCCAGCTTAAAGAGCAACAGGATGCATATTGTACCCGCGCGCTGGCTGGTGAATGGGAAAACCTCGGCGAGTTCCCGGACAACCTACAGTGGGAAGCGCTTGTCGATGTGCTGCGTGGACGTGTCAAGGTATATTTTAGTCTTTCCTGTAAGAGGATATGCTTAATTTATCCCCTCGAAATAAGATCCACACACATTGTTATGAGGCGGTTGATTTAGACGACTTTGTCCGTGTGCGTGACGTCGGAGGAGTTGTGGTGTGCTGCAGAATGCTGATGAGGTTGAACAACAGCTTACGAACGAATTTCAATTCCCCATTGCTGCGTTCCACCACGCTCATGAAACATACCTAGTCCCGGGAACTCTCAAGCAGGCGTATGGTACGTCGGATCTCACTTGCTGACCCTTCATTGCATTGATGTCTCCTGCAGGCAACACCCCTGCGGCAGCCATGTTCGCTACGAACGCCCGGTACAAGCGTGAAGCGTACCGCGGGTCTGAATTCGCTCCGCGTATTCTGGCTGACAACGGGATCGACGTTGTGATGAAGGTCCGCGCCTTCGCGTTTCCACTGACTCCTATTTTGATGTTAATGTATCGCGTAGAGTGATCACCCTGTCCTTAACTCCCGCTTCCTGCTCTACGAGGCGCAGCAAGCGCACATGTACGGCCTTCAGGCGAACCTCGCTCTTGCAGCTGTCACCTCGACGCCCGCGCGCATTATGGGGCAAGACCATCGGATTGGATTTGTCCGCGAAGGTTTGTTGCTATCTTTTTGTGATACATCCCACGCTAACTTATTTCTAACATCAGGGTATGATGCCGGTCAGTCCACTCGCTGCGTCTCTACTGTGAATTGTGACTGATACTAACCACCACATACAGATCTTGTCGTATGGGATAGCCACCCTCTCGCGTTGGGCGCAACGCCGCAACAAGTCTGGATTGACGGCATCCCCCAGCTGTCTGAGCCCGCTGTCTCCTACAAACCCGTGTCCTTCCAACAAGTCCCGCGCACACCAAACTTCGACCTCGAGGCTGCTGCGGCCATTAAGTATGAGGGTCTCCCACCCCTGATGCCGAAGAAGGCAAAAGATTTGGTGGTGTTTATGAATATAAGTAGCATGTTTATGGCGGATGGAATAGGTGGTGTAATGAATGTGGTTGAAGGAGGGGAGAGTGTGGTGGTAGTCAAGAAGGGAGTGATGCAATGCTGGGGCATTGCGACTAATTGTGCGAACCAATTCCCCCCGGAAGATGCTGAGTGGATCGACCTCGAGGGCGGTTCTGTCGCGTGCGTAATCACCACTTTCAGCCTCCTTGCCTATTATCCCATTTAACGTGGCTGTCGCAGTCCTGGCCTTATCTCTTACGGCTCTCCACTCGGATTAGAAGAGATTCAGGGCGAAAAGTCCACGCACGACGGCAATGTCTTCGACCCTCTCATCGGCTCTGTGCCAAGCATTCTCGCGGAGAGCGAGCCCATTAAAGCTGCGGATGGTCTCCAGTTTAGTGGGCGTGATGCGCTGTAAGCCTTCTCTCGACTTGCCACTGTCGAATCTACCTCACAATCCACTCCAAAGCCTCGCCTACCGCGCAGGTGTCACAGTAGGTATCACCGCGCCGAGCTCAAATGGCCTCATTGCGGGGCTGAGTACGGCGTTCAGCACCGGTGCAGCTCACAGACTCCAGGATGGGGCTGTCATCCAAGATGTTGCGGCACTGCATGTACAAATTGGTCACTCAAACAAAGGACCGAGCGTCAGCACGCAAATCGCAGCATTGAGGAATATACTGCTGGGTAATCAGAGCGGCAGCAGGTTTGCAGAGGCTGCAGAGGTGTGTTTCTGTCCGTCTTGCTATGTGTTGTAATGCATGTTAATGTATGTCACATAGGGCACAATACCCCTGGTCGTGCAAGTTCAAAACGCGGATATCATTGCCTCGCTTATTGAGCTGAAGAAAGAGGTCAAGGCATCCACCGGCACTGACATTCAGCTCACTATTGCAGGTGCTGCTGAGGCCCATCTCCTCGCGAAGGAACTCGGTGAGGCGGGTGTTGGTGTCATCGTCACGCCTTCTCGTCCCTTCCCTAATGACTGGGAATCGAAGAGGATGTCAGTGACTATGCGTTAGACCATGTCAATAAACTGATTCTCTGCCACAGATTGCCTGGTCCGCCGTTGACCAAGGAGAGCGCGATTACCACCCTCTTGGCTCACGGTGTCACTGTTGGTGTCGGTATCGTAGAGCAGTGGAGTGCCCGCAGCACACGCTTCGATATAGCATGGGTGCGTGGATTCTCTCCCGTCCGATCTCTGGCTCATAGTATGGCTGTCAGGCTGCTCTCGAGAGTGATGACAAGATCTCAAAGGAACAAGCTCTCGCACTTGCATCAGTCAACCTCGAGAAGCTGTTAGGAGTCAAACCCTGTGGAAGACTCTGTGACATGGTCGTAACCCGTGGCGGCACAGTCCTCGACTTGGAAGCCAAAGTCGTCGGCGTGGTCTCACCTCGCAGGGGCCTCGTGGACCTAATCTAGATAAGCATAGGATAGCAGGAGGATAGCGTTCAAGATAGCAATACACGGCGAGGATGCGCCACGGAGCCCAGCGTGACGCGAGTTTGATACTTAGGAATAGTGCCTCTACTGCGGTTTTCCTACGAGGGACTGTTTAATATTCTCCTTGATCACAGGGAGCGCTTTCATGATGAGCTTGATGGGTTTGCTCTCGTCTACGGTAATCGAATCAGATCATAAACGTGGTTGCTTGTAAGAGGCACGAACCGATCTGAAGGACTCTGCCATGTCTCTTGAGAATCTTCGCTTCGGGAGCAAATGCTGGATGCTCTGGATGAACGATCACGATCGAGTTCTTTGTAGCACATGATCAGATATGCCAGGTGCAACTACAAACGATGCAAACCTTGGAGTACCACGTTCGGAGCCCCTCTGAGTCCTTGGGTATCAACGGAATCTTCATGTTTCCCACAACCTGTATCACCGCATTGACATAACGGATCATGTTAACTGCTGCAGCAGGGTAAGCTTTCTGCAAGTATGTTGTAAGTACAAAATACGTACGACGGTGCTCAATAAGTTCCATCAGCGCATGACAACCGGGGCCATGACCAATGAAGATGATGTTTTTCGCTCCCGAAAGCCTGAAAACAACTTGGTTTTGCAACTAGGAAAATTGTAGAGATGACCAACTGAAGATAGTTATCCCATAGGTATGTAAGAACGTCTCGTGACCACGACTCTACAGGTTTGTGATTGCGCTGACAGGTCATATGGATCAATGATGAAATGAAATGATTACTAGCGCACGTACCGGCAAGGGCGAGGCAAATGGTCTCGGGAAGACATTGACATCGAGCAGGGCATAGTTTTCCTTCCTGACCCATGAGATGAGTTCCTTCGAAAAGTCGATCTGGAACATGTCAGTATAAGTTGGATGCACGATATGTCGTCAATGATGAGCAACTGACTAGGTACGAGTTCTCCATCTGCACGTCGCACGTGGGTTTTCCATCTAGTTCTATGCGCAGATTCCCGCTGCGATGAAGTCAGCACTGAATAGCGGGACCACTCGAGGAGTGCTCACAATTCATGGACGAATACAATAATCGTAGGATTCTCTAAGAAGTCACTCCTGCGTTTTGCTCAGCCTAACGAAGTAGTAAAAAAAAACTGAACGACGCACGTGCACATAACTTGAGAGCCGAAACGCTCTTCGAACATCTTGGTCATCAGTGGAACCTGGAGCATTTGGTATTGCGTGTAAAGAAAGTGTTGTCTGTGGCCCTTGAGAATTTCTGCAAGAAATTAACGACAGGTGAAATGCACGACCTAAGTAGAAGGGAATGTTTACCTGGGATTGAGAACGAGATTTCTTCGACCTCTGCAAGTAAATTTGTGTAAGTACTCGATCGTGTACATCTGGATACAGGAGACAAACCTTCTCGGGGTTCACAGGCCTTGGGGTTCACACTCTTCCAGTATTTACTCTGCTCCATAGCGACCTGCCAAACCGTTTCTGTCCCTGCTTCCGACGCAACCATCGGGGGAAGCTCAGGAGGAGCCTCGCCGAGAAGTGTGCGAGCAACTGCGAGAGCGGAATTAGATATAGACTCAAGGTTATAGCCACCCTGTTGAAATTGGAATCGGAAATTCAGAATATCACGGTTAAGCTACGTCGTCATTAGACTTACTTCCAAGGCGACGACTAAATTTCCACCGGCGAGTCCCGCTAACATGTGTGTCATGTGTGCGTATCCCGCTGGGGTAACAAAACATTCGCCAAGATCATCCCCTTCGGCAGCGTCAAAGCCGGCAGAGACTTTGTGCAGTTAGCACGTGGGCAGTGTAGAAAATGAATGAACACACTAATCACCAGGTCCGGAGCAAATTCCATTCCTATTGGCATCACGATTTGTTGAAAGGCGTGGATGTAATCCGCATCTGTCATGCCCTTTCGCGGCCAAGGTATATTGACAGAGCTGCACTCATCAATCTCTGCGAGGCTAGAAGGGGCGTCCACTTACTAGCCGAGACCAGGCCCTTCACCACAAGATTCCATGCTGCCGAACGATCCACAAGGGTAGAATTGCCCTCGCTCGTAGCGATGTAATGAGACATACAAAACGGAGTCATCATCATTGAAAGCACGCTGCGTTCCATTTCCTAGACGGGGTTTGTATGATGAAATTCATTTAGTGATTAACGTACCATGATGTACATCCCTTCACGAGAAGTGAGTACATGAATAAAGAACGGGTCGTGAAGACCTACCAGTCGAGTATCAAAATCTTTCTGACTGGAGTCAGAAACTGTGTCACCTTTGCGGCGACAGCAACATTGTTGAAAAAACAGAAACCCATGTGCTCCTCAGGCTCAGCATGGTGCCCTGGGGGTCGTACTATTGCAAAGGTCTTCTTCAGCTCACCACGAGCCACTGCGAGACAAGCCTCAATCACGCCTCCACAACTCAAGCGGGCAGCTCGAGTAGTACCACTCGTAACATAAAGAGATAAGGACTCATAATAAGCTTCTGATTCAAAGATTTCGGACTGTGTCATTGCTGAAGAACAGGTAAATTCTCGAAGTAAGCCATGTATCTTATCGTGAAACACTAGTGCGGTGATGATTTACGAGCCGCGACTCACATTGTATCGCAAGAACCTTGTGCCAGTGTTCTTGAGAATGGACAAGAAGGGCTTCGTCTCGCTTTACAGGACGAATCGGGATTTGTTTCATCTTCTGCAATAAATTCGCGTCGCGAATTGCCATACGAATTCTTGATATTCGCTCTGGCTGTTCTGGGTGTTCCCCAGTTGCTGATGAATGGAGCATCATGTCTGCAGAATAGACATAACCGACGGTGAAATGAGGCAGACGGTGTGGCACGGAGGAGGCGCGTTGTACAGGACTCAATGAACGCGAGATTGGTACTTGATTTTGGTGATATTCTTCACCATCCACGTCCATTGAAGTTCCTGCAACTTGTCCGTCCATGATGAGCTTTGTGCCAGCCGCGCTCGATTAGAGCTCTGAAGAAGAATGAAGGAGATAAGTATAATAGATTCAAAACCTTAAGTAGTTTAAGTATTGACAAGGAGGGAAAGTGACCAAAACAAAGTCAAATACCGGTTAATTATCGGTAACCAAATGTTATGACGCTTTAAGCAGCATATGACTTCAGCGCTCATGTCACGGTACATGAACACCGCTCATCTGAATTTTCCTCTGAAGGTCCCAGGACCAAGCAAGCGCTGAGCACAGGTAAGATTTATATCACCATAGCAATCATAAACGGTTTAAACTATGTATTTTTGCTAGCTCGAGCTTGCACAGCTGTTGTTAACGGTGAGCATTCCACCAATGAATCGAGTCCCGGATCACTGCCACGTACCCTTGAACTTCCTTCTCAGCCCTGCGTTTTATTTTTCACTCTTCCCCGCACCATTATTCACTTACATACAACCTTTTCTTGGTCATCACTAGATCTGACATCTTATTTGCTGTTTCGATCAATATTACCAACTACGTTAGCGCCATGCGCTTCAACCTCAAAAACTACCTCTTGTATTCCACATACTGCTGTTGCTGCATACCCGTGCGATTTGGATTCGTGCTAGTGACCTTTCTGTCCTTCTTGTTTTCTGGTGTACTATCCATTTTGGTGTGGTTTGAACTCTCTCGTGCGTGTGCTCAGGTCTGTCATACCATAATGATATAACACTGACCGTGTTCCTAGATTCTTATTCGCTCACTAGTAAGGAGAAAACTGCGTTTTGGGCTGTGGGTATTGTAGAAACCATATTGTTTGCTGTGTCCATCATGGGGTGCGTTCCATACCTATCTCATGCTCTCGTTCTTGCTAACTTGTATCATTCGCATAGATTCATTGGCGCAGTCGCACGCAAGCAACGGTTTGTCAAGATCTACAACTACTTCATATATATCCATCTTTTCCTCAATATCATTGTCGGCATATACTTCCTCGTTACCATCCGCCAGAGCAACCGACAACAATTAGTTGACGAATGTTACGCTTGGTTCATCAACAATCCGTCCCAGTCAAACTGCCAAAACCTTATGAACGTCTCAACATACGTTTTCATCGCTGTGGTATCGTTTGTGTTACTTCTTGAACTATGTGCGTTCCATGCGTGTCCATCTGCTCAATATTGATGAATTCCAATCGTTCATTTAGACGGTGCTCTCATCGCCACTCGTTATCTGAACGCACTCACAAAGCAGAAGAAGGTCGAGTACAATCGCACACTGGGCTTATACCACGCTGTCGCCAACATCCCTCCCCGTCATTCTCGCAATACCAGTGGCATGTCTGATGACATAGAATTGCTTCATCCTCGAGACAGTAGTGGGACTACTTTTTCGTCGATCGGAGCACCGTATGACCATGGTGATGAGGTTCTCGACATAACCCATCAACCTACAACCTTCGAGCCTGCTCCGACGCATAACTCCGACATGCTCTCCCACAGCCAACAGCCATCACAGTCGTCGAGTTCTCCCGCTCGTCGTCAGCTACCATCTCAGCCGAGCGCATGCCCTTCATCTAGTTCTTCTTCATCTTCACGAGGCTTCCGTGCACTTCCCCCGCGACCTTCGAGTAGTCTGGTTACTGAAATCTCATCGACTCGCAAGTCGTCGCAGGCACATGCACATCGGGCAACACATTCAACGAAACCCTCTGACCCCCCATCGAGCTTCTCCTACGAGAGCCGTGATCCATCATCGCAACTGAACAATGACGTCGATCAACGGTCAACGTATTCGACGGATGTTTCCACAAATGCACATGCAGCATTAATGGATCATGCTTCGTTGATGTGGTCAAGATTTTTTCCACCATCTAATGCTCCCCCCGTCCCGGAATTACCGCCACCGTATCGTTAGTCTCGGACATAGCATGGAATAATTCCTCGATGTATTTGGACTTTGTTTTTTTAATGCTTTCATCGCTACCACACACCGTACTCTTACTCTGTTGAACTCAATGTAGATCATCTATAATGGAACAGTGATACCAGAATTTTGGCTAAATCTTTGTAGACTATACTATTACTATAGACTCTCCGCTTGTCAAAAGCTGTTTGAGGCTGTTGGACAACAGGTCCAAACACCAACCTTGATGCATCTTTCGTCCACGGAGACAGTACTTGGTAGGGACGAATATTATAAAGACTATATCTACAAGGCGAGACATACTAGATGACATGCACAAGCGTCATGACGCCCAACGACAGCACATCATCGACTCTGTAAGTTTTCTGTCAATGGAGAGTGTCCATTATGCTCACAATGGGTCACACAGCTCTATGACCTCTTGTTCCAATTGCATGCCGTCTCCTTCTTCCTCGCGCCCTCGCTCGTACCACTGGTTACCAGAGCCATGTTTTGTCAGTTCCTGTGCTACAAGCCGAGGGAGGTCGACCCTAAAGTCTCTCTACGGGCGTGGTTCCTACTCACTTTCATCCTCAATATCCCGAGCTTCTGGTTACACGCACGAGAAGGTGCAGTTGAAGGGCGGACGGTCGTGTTGGATTTTGTCGGAATGGGTGCGTTCATTAATTTTGTATATTTACTAGCTTTCATGAAAACCAAAACTATGACCTCACAGAATCTGCACCCTCCAAAATGCACCTCCTTCTGCTCGACGTCCTCATCTTGCTCCTCCAGTTACTTTTGCAAACGCTCACATACGAGAAGTCGCTACAGCAGTCATCCTCTATCGTCTCCGAGGTTCTCCTTCCACATCCTCTCGTCACCACGCCATTCTCATACTCGATCGAGGACGAGCAGCCGAAACCCTCTCGCAATGAGCGAACATACATAGTAGACCTCCGACTCGCGCCCCTGATCAATCGCATCCGACGACCAGCTCCAGAGATAGTAGAGCGGCCCCTCGAGGCACTTCCACTTCCTAATACCACCAACATCCCCATGATACCCCTTGGTCTTCGGGCATTCATGAGAGCAAGAGGACGTCATTTGCAGCCCCAACATGATCCCACAGCTTCAAATGGACAGGAACATACTGAGACAGAGCAGAGGCTACCTGGGAGCATGAGCACAGACGACGTTGACTAGTTTAATTGTTGTATTATAATGGCACGGCGTTGCACAAGGATCCAAATCTACATCATTTCACGGATGTCTCATCTTCGCATCCATTGACTAGGCATCACCATTTGCGTTTCATCTTGAGACAAAAACTCGGTCAGAAGATATGTCCTCTATCATCACGAGGAGTACGTACAACTTCGCGCAAGCACTGCCCGAACTTTTCAAATTCTTGCTTGCAAGAATCTTTTCTAACATCCGTATAAGCAGCAAATATGCATTTTCCATATGCTGTTGCATGCGACGAGCATGTGGTAGTCGAATGCAGTGCTAATTGTCTGAGAGGCGTGTTTGTAGCCTGTGTCTTCGCTGACTGCATGGCTGGCAGGAGAACTGCTTGTCCGCCTGGCAATTTAAATTGCTGATGTAATCAGTGACACCCTGCAAAGTGCTTAAACGGCGAACTTCCAGCTGGCAGGACCATTGAAAGCTGAATACATGATGCAGCTCTAAACCACCAACCACCAAGTCCTAGTACGAAGCAGTTCAACATCAGGCGCGGAAAGCGGGCTATACATCGGCCACATCGTTGTGGAACCTGTGAGAGTCATTGCGACATGTTCAAAATTTACCTGCTGGTCACTTGCATCTGCGTGCTCGTAGCCGCAGTCTTCTATACTTTCTACTGGAACCGCATGATCTCTGTGTTCATCAGTCTTCTCTTGCGAGTCAAGTACTGGCGACAAGGAGGCTCGAGTATATGGGTACACATTGGTCGGTTTTCTATTAAACTTGACGTATTGACACCACTTAATGTACCCCCCAGGATCCATTCACTTCTCAATCCTCGCGGGACGCATACTACTCAAAGATGTCAAATATCATTCCAGTAATATGACCGTCAAAATCGTGACAGCCCAAATATCTTGGAGATATTGGCTACGCATGCCAGCTACAGAGGATGACTTGAATCGCGCTCATGTTGGTGGTGAAGAATGTAAGACTGCATTTATTTCACCTCTTCGTGCATCGGGTAACCAGTGCGCGCTCTGATAGTCAACCATATGTCACCATTCCCTTCTTGCCGGATCAAGGTCTCTGCCCAAGGATTCGAGTGGTTTCTATACAACAAGACTGCAGCATATGATCACATCATCTCCCAAATGCAGGCCAAGGCATCTCCAAGTCCAGAGTCCTCAGAACCGCGTAGAATGTTTTCTCGAATGTCGGGAGCTGAAGGTAAGATTCCACATACTTGTTGTTGGTCTGACTTTACATATTTGAACATAGGGCTGGGTTTCTACCCACCTCCTGCACTGGCAAATATCAAAGCGCCTCCCGTCATCCATGCTGCGCTAGCCTGGATTAAACGTCAGACGCCATATCTGGACCCGAATGACCTTTTGCCCATCGCACTTGAGCTATCCAAAGTTGCTATCACTTGCGGTAATCCTTCAACACCAAGTCTGTTAGTTGCAGAGTGTCATAGAGCAGAAGGCACGTTCGGGATTGTCCAGGTCGGTTTATTCATCTTTGGTATGCATATTGATACCGACATCGTGGGCAGGCGAGGTCGAAGTGCGACCTCTATAAGCAGCTTTTGAATCTCAAATTCCAGAAAGTGCTTGTGCAGCTTGTTGAAAATGACAACTACCAAGGCAGCATGCCAACAATGGGACATTCTATTCGCGAGAAAGCAGAAGTGTCGAGGTTCGTCGCCTTTGTATATGCTTAATGACTTCAACTGATGTCATTGCTGTACCGTATCAAGTCGGTTCATAGAACTCGTTCCATTGGCTTATCTTCCGTTCCGGGCATTCTCTAGGGTTTGGAAAGGGCTGAAGTTGTATTCATCTAGTCGCAGTTCGTTTATTCACGACCACGGTGCAGCTGAGAAGTCTCCTGCACTTATGCCAAGCAGAAAATCAGCCAAGACCATCGACGAAGAAACACCTATTGGCGCTGACTTTGCTGCTCTAGAGTACGCCATTGAACGGCGCATTATCGAAGCCCCCATTCTGGAGCTATCATATTATACTGATGTCGTCGGCGATGTGCCTGATGCACAGGATGGTCCAAGGGGCATGGGATTAGAATCATATGACATCGGCAATGGCGACCTACCTCCTGAGTGGGGTGTAGATCTGGTAATAAGAAACGGGACTCTTCGTTATGGACCATGGGCCGATCGTCAACGGTAACGGCATTCTTGGATTCATGAAGATAGGATCATACTTATGGTTTGAATTATATTCTCAGAGTCCATCTGCAACGGACATTCTTCCCGCCAACGTATCACGATCTGGAGGTGTCAAAACACCTTAAACCGGGAGATAAACGCACTTGGACTGCAATGAAAGTGTTTGTCGAACTTCGTGACGAGACAGTCCTCTACGTTCCTTTTCGGGAGCCTTCGAAGGTAAATCTGTGGTATGAGACTCGCCTATCTTTATTAATCCTCTCTTAGAACTGGCAATGGGATGGTCTTAGCGATTATCCGCGTCCGAGGAAGCGCGACCATGCAGCTCTGCATTTCACTGCAGGTGATAGCTCCTCAATCAGCTACCTTCTGCCTATGGTTACAAGTCCCGAAGGATATGAACCTCGTTTGGAGGTTCATCTCGATACAGTTTCTGTAGCATCGAGCCTCAACGACATCAAGCTCATCGCGGCTGAGTCCTGTCGCGTTAGTATTTATCCTATTCCATGGCGATTGTGCTAAAAATTACTCAGGTTCATGCGTCATTTCCATCACCGCTTGTATGGAACGCTGAGCGTCGTTGGTCATTTTCCATCTCTCTTCGTCAACCCGTTATATACCTCCTGCGAGACCACGTTAATATGTTCACCGATTTGACGCGGGACTGGACTTTTGGGCCCCCTACCGACTGGAATCTTTTTGTGCCGACTATCTATATACTCGAACTTGATCTGCACCACTTTGAGCTCAACCTCTATGCCAACGACCAGAATATCATTGATAAACCTCTGGACAAGGGAGAGAACAGTGAGTGGATCCTACTACCTTTTCAAAACTACCATAATTCATGGCATTTTAGCGATGGTGACGATCCGTGCTTCGCGTTTAAAAACTGAAGTTACCATCCCGTCAAACAAATATCGACCTGAGGCGACATCCATTCCATTCTCTATTGATGTTCCAGATGTAACCGTTTTTCTGTCCTTGCCGCGGTGGAATACACAGTACCTCTATAATTCAGGGAAAGAGCATCGCATACTCCACGCGGCAACCTTCCGCATCACATCCTCGTATTACTATTGGGCCGATGTTGAAGCTGAAAATATCGATCAATTCAAGCTCACGGTCGAGGTGCGTCTGACCTTCACGGATCATCTCCCTTACTCATTGTCGCTAAGACTAGTAAAGTTGCATACAAGGCCCTCGGATGGTCTGTCAGGTGCTTGATGGTACTTCGGGACAATTATTTTGGATCTTTTACCCACTTTTCTACGCTTGTGGAGTATCTCGACAAGCAGAGCAGGTTTGGGTTTACTGGAGATCCACTGGAGATGAAGTATCGAGCAGGCAAGGTCAGTGAACCAGGCTGTATGTCTTAGAGCTGTGCTAACAAACGAGTATAGGCAAATTCACTACAGGTTCAGGTGTCGTTACAATTGCTTTCTGGAGCAATGGTTCTACCTGCGGGTTTACCTGGCTACGAAGTTCGCGTAGCAAGCGACGGATCGCCCGACGATATTGGTGCATCCACGGTCATGGCGTGTTCAGTGCTTCAACTGGACTTACGACTGCATGACTATTTTATGGGTAAGCCGTTTATCAGACGATTAAATCATAACTATTGAACTGTGTAATAGACGTATCACTAAATCTGAGTACAATCAAGGGTTCTATACTCGACGCTTGTTCCGAGCACGCTTTCTTCGGCCAGGGGCATCAACACTACGAAGCCTCATTTTTAATCGATGGTACTGTCGATTGTGTTTGTTCTTCCGAGCTGATACTCATCTTCTATCCGAAGGTCTGAATATCACTGCTCACAGACTATTTGGGCCACAACCGCGCACCCGTACATATGTCTGTGTATGGGAAATTGGAATTGGAGCAGTGAAGGCCCAATTGACATCTCACGAGGGTCGAAATTTAGTGGCATCTTTAAACACCTTCCGTCTTAACTACATGGACCTCTCCAACGCTCCCGCGACCGAGTTTGGAGTGCCAGTAGATCCAGATGGTAAGAGAATGGTCTTTGGACGAGAGCATCCACTGATAAATCTATTCAGTAACTTTCATCAGATTCTCGACTGGCCATGTGAACGCCACCTGGTCTGCTGGTGCGACAGCCGTAAACTTCTCAATTCCTTCAGGCTTCAGTTTGCACACCAATGATCTGGAAGGCCAATTTTGTGGCAAGCTCACGAGCGTCAGACTCCCCCTTGCGTCGCTGAAGATTCTGTTGTCGTCAAGTGATTCTAAGACAACATGGTGTGAGGCGGCCGATTTGTCTACGGACATCAGCCTGGATATATACAAATCTCCAAAGACCCGCGATCCGTCACAGATGGACTTCATAAAGGAGCAAGATGAGCTGACTCTTCGGGCACAACATCTGCTTGATGAAGTAAAGAGGGCCCGAAGAGCCTCTTTCCCTACTAATCCGCAGTCGCTGCAGCGTACGCGTTCCGGTCACCATCGCAATGGACTCTATCTCCCCCCTCCCCGCCTTCCACGTTTCCGCAGAGCAGAACCACACCCTCCAACACCCCTCACGAGCGTTCCACATCCCAAGAGCTCGGCTACATGGTGGCCTCGTCTTTCTTATCTCTCAGAATCCGACGGAGAAGAGAATGTATCCGAAGTAGATCGCGATGCACGTCTGGCGTATGTTACCCGTTTTCTGCTCTATTCTACTAGATATAACAGTTTTTACAGGAGAAGTCGACTTGCGCCACCGACCGCCGTCGACGACGACATGTCTGTGTCTGGGGAGGAGTCAGACGACGAGGACCTAACAGATACCGAATCCTCGACAAGTGGCTGGTCCTCGACTAGATGTGAGTCGTTCTCGAATGCTGAGTGTTGCGTCTGCTAAATTCAGACAGGTGGGATTCAAAGGCAGTCATTGATTAAGCGTTACCGTCGGGTCACTAGGTGGTACCGCAGCGTCGACCTCGGCGACCTCGACAGCTGGGAGGACTCGCCCTTTGTTGTAACGAAGGTGAGTAGACGAACCCATTTTTTTCCCAAACATCCATCGATCAGAGGACAGGAACCCAGGATCGCAGCCCAAAAGGACAAGGATTCGTCCAGAATACGTCCGACCGTACAATCTAACGACAGAACCAGCTATGTCCACTCCACGACTTTCCGCATACAGTGCAAACGGGAGATAATGGTTCGATTAACCCCCTTGGCTCTCTTGGCAATTAGGGATTTGGTGGAAGACCTGCAATCGCGGGTTCGTGTTATTTTTCTAATTTGTCGCGTTACCTTGATAGTTTCCTGCAGTGGCTCAGTCCAGAATTGACACTGGACTTGGTAATGGCGAGACACATGACGATGTTCAGCGATTCGCCAGGGTCCCCTCTCTCGACGGCCTTCGACGTTAGTATACGGTCCGCTCGTCTTCAGGTACTTGAACACATATCCTGCCTACGTTCCTCCTCCTTCAAGGAAGCATTAACTCAAAGAGACTCGATTGTTGCAATCAACTGCTTGGCTTCCGGATGTCATCTCGCCATTTCTCAAGGGACCCAGAAATTGGCTTGCCACCTAGAAATATCTGAAACATCGATTGGAGTAACGGATGACTTTGGAGTTGCTCTGGGTTCTAAGTGTTTACGAGCAAATAGTCCCGTATTATCTCTTCGTCGCCTTCAACTGAATGTCACGCAGAGTCATGCTAGCATCTCTGTTGGGCGCTTTGCAGTGGAAATTCAACCTGTTAGCCTCGAGTGCGCTGTCGCCACGTTTCAGGCATTGGAACAGGATTTGCAGGACCTCTCACTCGGCCCCTCTATGCAGTTTGGCTCAACTACGCGCCTTCCGGAGATTGTCTACTCTATTCTGGATCTCATCAAGGATAGGCCAGCCGTCGATTCACTGTCAACCATTCAACCTTCTTTCCTCGTCCAACGGGGTTACCCCCAAGTTCTCCGGACAGATGCTACCTACAAATTTCTATTTCATCTACGAACTGCACTCCAGGTCGCCCGTCTTCAAGGAGATATCGGGACGAATAGCCCATCCATTGCAACGCACGACGTGAAGGCTTTGGTGGACTCGTGTCTCGCGGACCTTATGCTGGACCTAGAATCTTCCAAAGAAGGTATACCTAGTCCATTGGAAACCATTCTTCCTCATACCTCCCCAAAGTCCACGACTAGCGCACGATTTACCGTCGGCTCCGTTAACTTGACTGCTGACCTTATCAGCATAATCGTTGCAGACGAGGTGTCAACATCCACCAGTCGCCTAGACATCAGCTCTTGTGCTTTCCGGCTTCGCTCTTCAAAACTAGCACACTTCTCGGAAGGAGTTCAATTACCGTCACAGAGCCCTTCCTTTGTGAACCATGATGCCACCATTCCACAGACTGTATGCACCCTCGCCGTAGGTGACGTCAATGTCACCGTCTCCCCTCACTTGATGGTCTTCGCACAATGTGTACTTCGCATACGGAGGGTATCAAGTAAACCGAAGCCAGTCTCGAACCAAGCACTTCCAAACTCTGGGCCGTCTCACCTCATTTTCACGGCCGTTCTTCGTCGCGTTAACATCCGCGCTGCTGCTGAAAAACTTGCATTAGAGATTGGGACCACGGATATGGACATCTTTCTCACCTCACTCAAACGAGTCGATCCGTTGATGCATACTGAGGTCCACTCTGTCAATTACACTGCTGGCTTTAGCAACGCTTTCATACGTGCGAGGGCTACCGACATTGGACCAGGAATTTGGGCCCAGGATCAGAACGTTCTTGCTTCCTTGACCTCCTCTGGCAAGCTTAATGTGCTCTGGCGTCAGGAATCATCCACGAGTACTATCCGTCTCGCGTTCCTCTTATCTAGCACCGTTTTTTCCGTACCTCGTAGCGCCCTTCGTCTTTACCGCTTCGTGGAAGAGTGGGAAGCGGACTTCCTTCCAGGCATTGAAGCCACCACCCAAGCCTTTCTAGCAGAGTTGAAGGAAGGGAGGGGAGATCATGCGCAGCAGACAGCACTGACGCGCCCTCGTGCTGTCAAGAAGAGCGCGTTAGTAGCCCATGTCACGGGACGTATCTCGGAACTTGGTGTTTCTCTCCAAGTCATGCGAGGAACTTGGTTATCATGGAACATACATGATCCGACTGTGTTCCTTTCGTTACCAGGCGGATCGGGATCCAAGTCGTCCACGTCCTTTGGTATTCGATTTGGCAAGCAAACCTTGGCCATTTCATACAAACTACAGTCCGCTGATGACCACGCGGATACGCCGCGGATCAAGGTGACGCTCCCTTCGCTCTCGTTGACAGGTCATCATGGCGGCGCTTTCGTCAGAATCCTTGCTTCTGTGGACTTTTTGGATGTTTTAATCAAGCCTTCACATTGGGATACGCTTCTCGTCGTCCAACAAAAATTCGGTCAAGATTTTGCTGATTTGATGGACCTGATCCAACAAACTCGCCAACGAAGGTTTAATCCGCCTGGATCGACGTCGGATGCATCTCGATCTACTCTATCGTTCAGTGGACACGTCAATGTGAAGGGATTCAGATTTGGGCTTGAAGGTCGCTCCTCCACCTCATATCTAGAATGCGAAGATGTCGGTGGCGATATATCCAGCAACGATTCAGGTATTGCATGGCGAATCAGGCTTCGTGACCTGGCGTTGTCGCTTGCGCCTAGAGCGAATGTCGTGTCACGAGAGACCACCTTCAATCGGAACCACCGATCTGCATTTGTAATCGTAGATCTTCGCGCTAGGGGAAACACCCACAAACTGGATTTCCGCGTCCCAAAGATCCATGCCGTGATGCAACCCAGTTCTATAGGAGAAGTCGCTGACTTCTTAGACCATCAACAGGTGCGAGAGTCACCTTCGGGCATTTGTCTTACTTCTCAACTTTTCTAGGCCGAGTTGCTTATTCGGAGAGATCAGCGAGCTGCGGAGTTGGCAGCGTTCAAGGAAAAGACTCGCAGCGTTCTGAAAACGTTTGATATGAGAACGAGCGAGGCCATTCGTGACCAAAAGCCCTCTTGGCTTAGCGAACGTACTATAAACGTAGTCATCCAGAAGATTGGAGTGGCCTTCCCCCTCAGCCTTGAACAAACGCTGGAGCTTCCCCGGACGAACTTCCATGACGGCCCTTCCGTCAGGGCCTTCTTGTTTGCTATTCGGCGTATCAAGTTCAGCGCACAGAGAGGAGAAGCGGGTGAGATGTCAACTAAAGAATTATCCTTCCAGTTTGTGCCCAGGTAGGACTTGGTATTCCAGCAAGCTCATCACACTTATCTCTGATTATGGCACTTTAGTTTCAGGCAATCTTCGTCCGAAGACTTCGCAGCAGACCAGCATAAAAGCCGAAACCGACTGGTGTACCCCCACATGACTGCGCGGCTACGATCGGATACATCTTTGTTCAGTCGTCATATCTGGTTCTCTGGAAACGTCAGTGGATTTATCTTGGACTTGGACTCCAACATCCCTGATTACATATTCTCGCTCATTGATGTGTACCGTCAAGGAAGAGAACGAATGGCCCGCATCGCCGCAAGCCTCCCCCGTACTACTACAGCGCACCTCGCGAAGGACGATGTCTCACCACGAGGCGGGCAGCAAAATGTTCCGGCGTCAACCATCTTTGCAAATCTAGTCTTCCAGAGCGGAGAAGTACGCATTCATAGCGATGCAAAACGTGCACAGGCTCCGTCTCTGAGCGCTCACCCACCGTCGGACGGCCAACTTCGCCCAGAGCAGGAGACACTGAAGCTTCCAGTGATCTCTGCTTGGGTTGAATATCGCGCTTCAGGGATGCGAGCCGGTCCTGCAGCCCTGATATTCAAAAGCACCATTCATTCCAGCCAGAACACTCTGAGACCGAGTCTTCTCCCTTTCATGACCGAAATCGTTGACTACGTGCAGTTGCGCTTACGCAAGACTAGTCAGGCGAATACACTACCCATTGCACCATCTCCTTCGGAAGATGAATCGTCCTCGCTGCTGACCTCAAGTCGTCTGGAGAATTTATCCGAGGCATCATCGAGTCTTCAAATCAGCTTCAGTCTCCGCATAGACAAATCAAAGCTCGAATTGACCTGTCAGCCGGATGTCAATGTAGTGGCAGCTTTGCATTGGGAAAGTGGTGGTTTCCTTGTGAACATCTCGCCGGGTGCCCATAGTGTGACGTTGACGGGCACTGTAGACGGCCTCACGATCGGCCTCAAGCACGGGTTTTTGAGTGACGACTGCGTCAATATCGCAGCTCGCAATCTTGCGTTTGTCCTTGCATTTGCCAAGAACGAGGACCGTACTGGAAATATCGACAGTACCGTTTCACTGGTGGTGGATACGGATATCTCTGGTGGTGTGCGTTTCTCCCGCCTGCAGGATGTTTTATGTTTCAAGGCGGTTTGGCTCGATCGCATCCCTCTGTTTGTTGCAGAGCATGCAAGCTCCGACAGTTCACGCCCGCCGACAGCCTCTCCCTCCTTGGCTAGCACTCCTGTGGTAAGACAAGAGGTCACCACTGCACTCATCATTCGCATTCGCCAAATCCACTTGGATGTAGATCTGGGACAGTCCATCAGCAGTGTGACTCTGGATCTCAGGAGCGCACTTATGCGAATACGCTTCTCCGAGATGTCAACGGAGGTATCGCTCTCAGTGGTAGCAGTCTCCATCCTTGCCAGGGGAAACGTCGCGGGACACATGAATGTGCCAGACTGTGTCTTTCAAACGATCCGCAGGAACGAAGGCGCTTTGCCTGATGATTCAGGGACAGC
Organism: Suillus paluster; assembly: GCF_016628075.1. Lineage (NCBI taxonomy): Eukaryota > Fungi > Basidiomycota > Agaricomycetes > Boletales > Suillaceae > Suillus > Suillus paluster. The sequence goes on from NW_024537619.1 coordinate 80,818, forward strand.
TAGAATGCTTGAACTCAGCATGACTAGTGGCCCTCTAAGCGCTGAGCTCGAGTCAGACCACCAGCGGCTGTTAATTTACAGGTAATCATCATTGTTATGATCCGCCACATCTTGATCTGACCTTCGAGTATCTTCAGAGCTGATCCCGTGCAAGTGGATATCCACGATGATTGGTCGCTCGTCTCCTCCGCAGACAGAGGACAAGACCGGCCTCTGCTGCTTACATTCGCAGTCAATGGCAAAGAGATCATTGCTCTTGCTACCATCGCAACCTTACCGAAGCTGTTGATGTATGTCAACAAGTTCCAGGCGAATATTGCCGCACAGCGTGACGGCGCGAGCCAGGAATCAGCCGCTTTCCGCGCTACTCAATCGCCCAAGCCTGACAATCCACTTACCGAAGTTGCATCGGCATTTTTCCATTCTGCTCGTAACCGGTTCAAGGAAGCGGACACGGAGCTATCGCATAAAATTCGCCAGCAGTTGAGCTTCCGTCTGGAGACACTTCGCCTGATCCTTTTCCCCCGCACGATGGGTGATACCGAACTCGCGCAGTTTATCGGACGCGATGTACATGCGAGCTTGGAGCGTGTGGTGATAGACGGAAAACCACCTCATAGGGAGATCCGTTTATCATTCACGGCCTTGACAATTTCGAAGTTCACACAGCTTCAGCCACTTCTCCCTTCGACAACAGTAGTGTCCGATGACAAAGCTTGGGTGGATCATTTGTTCAAGAACCCCACAGAGGCTATCATTGTGGGTCTGCCCACAATGAATATGCTGATGTTCACGGACGAGGTACTGGAAGAACTTGGCAAGTACATCGACTACAGGTTTTATAGCTCATTCGTGCGAGGCAAGGGCACCAAGGAGCACGAGGACATCTACATCACGCTCAACGTAGCACTCTATTCCTGGCTAACCAGTCTTCGCAAGAATTTGTCCAGGGAATTAGAACAGGTCCAGGGATCTCAAGACTCGCGTAATACGGCAGCGGGTCCATCGTCGCGCAAAAGAGCCGCGGCTACGGAGCCACCTCCGGGCATGGATATTTCTCAGAACGTGGATGTATCAAGTCTAGTCAGCTCCACATCTAGCCCCTTGGTATCCGGGAAAACTGTGTTGCTGAGCCCAAAACCATCTGTCACAGTTTCGTCTCTGGCGACAACAACGAATCAGTTTTCTTCCACACCCTCAGAACTCTCCACACAGTCATCACTGCCAACTTCCCAAGCCCGTCCCTCACCAGATTCGCTCGACCCTTCTCCGCCGCCTACACTTCCAACCACCACAAAAACCGCCGCCATCGTATACAGGTCTCGTGATCGCCGGATAGAGCGACTCACCATGCGGCAACTTGGAGAAGCTACTCCGGATGTTATGCACCCATTTTTCATGAAGACAGCTGGTTTCAACCTCGAGGACTCTCTTCCACAATACGTTCATGAATATGCCACAATTCCTCTGGAGGAAATCATGGAGGCCCTGCTGAAGTTGTACTCGAAACAGCTCAGAACCGACAAAGGGACAGGTCAAAATTAAATCAGGTTATAACAGGGACATTATAATTGGGACATAGTGGAGACATAATGTAGATTTACCGTACTCCAAGACTAATTCTCTTATTGACTCGATCGTGCAATAGGCATCAGATTGTGTTTCCCAAGGCAAGGAGGTAATATTATGCTGGAGGGTGTGATTCAAGTATCTATCTGGCTGAGCTCCCTGCGCCAACATTAAATACACTCAGTAAACCGAAGCACCCATAGAGAAGTGCGACTGGGTATGCGACAAGAAGACGTTGGTCCGACATCCTTAGCACAGCTACAAATATTCCGGAAGCAGCAAACGTGCACCATATGATGGACAACAAGGACAGGACATAGCCAAGGATGCCGCTACAACAAAATAGGTACTGGTGAGACGATTGAAGACTGGGAGCAAAGTAATGGATCACGCACTCTAATGTAACAACCACGCTGATCGCCCCGACGCCAACCATTGGCAATAAGCAATAGCCTAGCACAGATACTACGCGGTATGCGTCGATGCCATTTTCCGACATGAGGTTTAGTAGCGTGTAGATTGAGACGGAGCCGAGCAATCCAAAGCCATATATGTATCCAAACTGAGGCTTCCCGGACTATTGACGCCAGATGAGACACGTTACCACTGTGTCAAAGAGTGAAACTCACCAGCAGCAGAAGGACTCCAAAACAGAAAAAGAACAAAAGGGGACCAGCGAGGTCTGCGTCATCCATTATACGCTCGTCAACACGTCGTAAGGGATTGAGAACTGTCATAGACTTGGCACGTATATGAGAGAAGTTGATCCCCAGCTCTGTCACGCTCATGATTCTGTCACTCGACAAGACGTCTTAATGAAAATTGCTTACCCTCCAGCAATGGTGGCTCTCCTTCAAAACCACCAGTTCCGAAGGCGGTCCACCACCCTCCCGGTTGTTGCTGAATATTCCCTCCAAATGCTGGAGCAGCACCTCCTTGCCCTATTGGTGCCTGCCCACCTCCCATATTCCCCTCCAGACTCGAACGAGATCCCGGGTAGAACTGCCCCTGGTCTGGTCCAGGCGCGTAGAATTGAAGGGGTACACTTTGTTGCGGGGTTTGACCATAGTATGGGTTATGTGACGACGACGCGCTGTACTGATTGGTAGTGTCTTGCCACATGAAGGTTTGAGTCGTAAAAGAAGAAATCAGAAAGGCTGGAAGGGACGTGCCACGTTTGCGGCTGCGTTGTGCTTGTCACTCGTGTCTGCGCAGTGTGCACGCCAACTTTAGTCTTTCATAGCGCTCCGACGGCAATTGCCGTCGTGTCCAAAGGTTCCTTTCGTCTAAGACAGTCATGGCAAGTTCTTCATTTTCTCATTCGAGACTCTACTAACATCCCCCTGCTCTGCTAACAGCCGCAGGTAAAACATTTTTCGTATCCAATAACTGGCTTTCATATACCAATGTCCAATTCTAGAACGAGTATATCGAGGAACACATAAAACGCCATGGTAGACGATTAGATTACTACGAACGCAAGTGCGTGATTCTTATTATCGTGGCCTTACCTTTCCGTGCTAATGGCCCCGAGTACAGACGTAAAAAAGAGGCTCGTGCTGCCCATAAATCATCAGCAGTAGCCCAGAAAGCCTTCGGTCTTAAGGCCAAGATCCTGCACGCGAAACGTCACGCAGAAAAGGTTCAACTCAAAAAGACCCTCAAAGCTCACGACGAGCGCAATGTCAAGCAGGCCGACACATCTGCCGTTCCAGATGGTGCATTACCTACGTATCTACTTGACCGTGAAGGCCAGAAGGATGCCAAAGCTCTTTCAACCGCAATCAAGCAGAAAAGAAAGGACAAGGCGGCTAAATTTGCGGTTCCATTACCCAAAGTCCGGGGGATTGCGGAGGATGAAATGTTCAAGGTGATGAAGACAGGGAAGAGCAAGAGCAAATCATGGAAGCGGATGGTTACGAAAGCGACATTCGTTGGGGAGGGATTCACCAGAAAACCTGTCAAGATGGAGAGATTTGTTCGTCCTATGGCACTTCGATATAAGAAGGCCAACGTTACCCATCGTAAGTCTCGATATCTTGTTGCATACCAAGCTTGGACCTGACCATCCCTGTAGCGGAGTTAAAAGCCACTTTCCAACTTCAAATTCTTGGGGTCAAGAAGAATCCGCAGTCACCAATGTATACTCAACTCGGAGTTTTGACCAAAGGCACTGTCATCGAGGTCAACGTGTCGGAGCTTGGAATGGTCACGACAGGTGGTAAGGTAGTATTTGGGAAGTATGCTCAGATTACGAATAATCCTGAGAACGATGGGTGCATAAATGCTGTTCTTCGTAAGTTCTTCCACTTGGTTGCAAGCACATCGCCCTAATCGAACTTTGTAGTTGTATGACCTCTGACAATTGCAGTGTCGTATTCAAGAGGTCCCTTCAGTGTTTCAAAAGTAGTTCACTATCACACAAGTAACTCCCTTGCATCGTATGAGGTGCATACGTTTGTTCAGGTTGTACGGATCTCCCTCTATGCGCGTTAGAGCGCAACGCCATGAGAAAATAGCCTTATGGTCTTCATGATACGATAAGTAGTCAGTCTCGCTGTGTGCTTGTATCGTTAAATCACTGGTAGCTTAAATAACGATGGTCGTGTTGCACAAATAAGACGTTGATAAGACATTGTTGTGGTATGTTTACCACTTCTCTTGCCTAGTCGTCCATGTCAACCTCGAACACTCCCGCATCGGCTTCAGATTCCGCCTCACCGGCTCCTGATGCTGCGAGGCGTCATGTACTCACTGCTGTCGAGCGCCAGCGCTCACAACTTGACCGACTCCTCAAAGATCCCTCGAAGCCGGCCTATGTACCTCCTGCACCGAAGGACAAGACTATTCGCCCGGCTCGCGAGATGATGAAGAATGTCCAGGGATCAAGTGCTGGAGCTGGAAGTGGCGAGTTCCATGTATACAAAGCCAGTAGACGCAGAGAATATGAGCGACTGAAGATGATGGAGGATGAAGCGAGAATTGTATGTGGAACAGCTCTGTAAAAATATGTCTCCTGAATGTTTGACAGGAATCTGAAACAGCAGAGTTTGAGAGAAAGCGGAAAGAGGCGGAAGATACAGCTGAAGCCAAGACGGCCAAAAACCGAGCAAAGCGACAAAAGAAGAAGGAAAGGGCAAAAGTCAAACCATCAGAGAAAGGCGACGGCAAGGATGGCGCACAAGAAGCTCCGTTGAAGAAAAGACGATTGGTGAATGGAAAGGAGCTCGTGTTTAGGAAACCTGGGGAGGAGAGCGACGAGGAAGATGCAGACGATGCCACAAATCACAATGAAGTCGGTTTACAGGAAACCCTAGAGGCGGAGGTTCCACCCGAAGAAGCACCCCGAATTGCGCAAGAGCAACGGATAACCTTTCACGAAGATGACTAGGCTCGCTTTCAGCCTGTCTGTGTCCTCAGTTTTCATCAGCTTGGTTTCTGCTCGACGCCAGTCCCTGATATTTGCAAGGACCTCTGCCGCACACCCTTCCAGTCGACACGATCAAGTCATAAGTACATTAATAACGCACTTCAGTATGTACGCAAGTTCCCTCCTTTACATATGTGCTGTTGAACGTCGATTTATTCAATGAAGCGCCTTTTGATTCGCACGGTCCCATCCAATAACCCGCCAGCGATCATTGCGATGTGGGTCGTCAGAGGAGTGATAAAACTTTGCATGATCGTCCAGAGTGATTGCAGAGGAACGCGCGCGAACATTGACGTTTCGGAGTTTGGGAGTTGAACGTTGATCGAGCAGTGCTGCTCGGTTGAAAGCGCTGCTAGTGCTAATGCCTCGTAATCAGCAACCTAGGCTCACACTGCCCATGAGCTAGCTAGTAAGCACCAGCGTCTATCATGCCCACTGAACTTCATCCCTAGTCCCAATATTCCTTCTCGTCCCACCACTCAGCCCGTCGACCGTCTGTAGCATTTGTCATTTTCTTCGTCGCGCTATCATACCTGGAAGCTTGGGGCGATTAACGATCAATCATACTTGAAGATGGGCCACTCCATATGACCTTGGTAATCGTGTGGTGGTCTTGACTCTTCACGCTCCATCTGCGGTAATCCGCATTAAAAATTCTCAAAGTCTCCTTCCACATACCCGCGGGCATTCCATGAAGAAGTCATTAAAGTCATGGAATGAGCTGCTCAACCGCGAGCAAAATTTCGGTAAGCAAAACTCGATATCAGGATATTCGATGGTCAAAGGCATGCACGCATTGAAGAGTCATTGACATAATCGAACTCTATCCAGTATTGTTTAGCACACGGAGGCAAACCCATGGCCGCTATGAGCCTCAGTGGACTAACACCCCGTCAAGGTCAACACCACTGACCGCGACTCGCGAGGGAGCACCCGATTAAGTTTTCCGGTACCTATTTATTCAGTGAACATCTTTGCAGTTCTGCACGTGTAGCTAGCTAGCCAATGCCCTAATTTAAGCGACGAACATTTGTCTCTTAGAAAAGAATCTTCAACTTCACAAGTATTTGCTGTTGATTGTCCGATCAATCTTATCTCTATTTGATCTTTATGGCGCTGGAGCAACATTAATACTAACCTGACCGCTTTCCTACACCATCATCTAGCAAACAGTTTGACCCCTTTGGCTTGCCGAATACTCTGAGTCTTACCGCGAAGAGTCTACAAGCGTACTTGACCTCGATGAGTGAAGCGTTCGAGGACGACTTTGAGATCACTGACGATGTCGACGACCCCGAGATCATCGCGCTGACTGAGTTGGGGACGACTCTCATCCAGGCTATCCTGGAGAAAGAACCTATGTCAAACGTGCAAGATTTAATAGATGCAGGAGCACCCCTGTGGTATCAAGACGAGGAAGGTACTTCAGCTCTGCATGCTGCTGTCTACGTCGAAAACGAGCGGCTTGTGAGGTTACTCATCGAGGAAGGCGCCGTCTGGAACACAGGTGCAGCAGATCTCACCAAAGGAATGCCTCCGTTGACTAAGTAGGACTATAGTCGACAACTTGCAGAATACTGCGGGTGACGTTGCCTTGTCCCTCAACAATGTGGTGTGTTACAACTTAATCCGCGATGCAGGCATCCGATCAGGTACTATTCTTGGTTTCACTTTCGAGGAGTTGCTCATAGATGTCCCAGAGTTGCTTTTGACCTTACTCTCGTCGCAGACATCTCTCAATCCCACCCCGTCAACACTTGTACTTCAAGATGTGGATGACTCCGCAGCTGGGTCGACAGATGCCTTTTTGTCGTCTAAGTTGCGCTACACTCAAGATGCCCATGGCCAGGATATTTGCCTGCTTGAACTTGATGATGGCCAAGAAGTAGGCGTTATGATGGGATGGGAACGGGAGATCAGTAAGTGCAGCCCTGCGAGTGCAGTGTAATGTCGAATGAGGTGGTTTCTCAGTGCAGAAAACTGTGGAGAAATTGTGCCTCGATCACGCAAAGCGGGACCGAGGGTTGAAAGTCCTCAACGTCGGGTTTGGTCTTGGTATCGTGAGGACCGCGCTGAGTTAGCAGCGCAATCTTCTGACGCATGGCACAGATCGATAATTTCTTCCAAAACCTCAGCACACCCCCCGCATTGCATGTGATTGTAGAACCTCACCGTGACGTTCTCGCTCACATGAAAGAACAAGGGTGGTACGACAAGAAGGGGGTGAGCATATTGGAGGGCAAGTGGCAAGACTGCATTGCCAGCGAAGCCCTCCAAGGATTTGGGAAGTTTGATGTTGTCTACACGGATACCTTCTCAGAGAACTATAGCGGTGAGTCAATACCCATCACTAGTAGACAGTGGAATATTAATGTTTTCTTGTTAAGAACTTCATAAATTCTTCAAACATCTACGGGAGCTTCTGGCGAGTCCTGAATCGAGGTTCAGCTTCTTCAATGGTCTAGGCGCAACGAGTGCGTTTATGGTCGAACTTCGTATTCCTGCGAACTAAACATATCTGCAGATGCGCTCTTTTATGACGTGTATACTCGGTTGTCGGAACTGCACCTTTCCGATGCCGGAGTAGATGTTGTCTGGAGTGACGTGGACGTGAGCTCTCAAAAAGATGAAGAGAGATGGGGGGGAACGCGGAAGTACTTCTCTTTGCCAATTTACCGTTTACCGATAGCGCGGCTGAAGGAAATTTAAAACAATAAATTCTTTTATCGCAGTCAAAGGTAGTCAATCCAAGATAATGATCATTTGACAAAACCAGGATGTTACAGACTATGAGCTCGAAAAGACCCGCCAATCTAGATTCACTGCCAGCTGGTAGACCGAGCTTACCGACGATAATGTCTCATCGAAATCTAGGGGCGTGCGCTGATAGGCAAGACTATCCTTTTGTAGAATCCTTATACATGTCTTGTTTGCAACGTTGCTATGCCAGTTTGATAGTCCTCACAATACAGTGCTGAGTGGACAACTCCATCACAACACACCGCCTTGCAATTGCCAAACCAACCGCAGCGCAGCTCCTCAAAACTCAAGTACTCTGACCTGACTCAAGAGCCGGCTCTTACTTTCTATCCCTTTCTCACTCACAAGCAGGCCTTGTAGCAGAATTGACAGGCTCAATCTTGCTTTTCCTCCATCTCACTGATCACGATCTAGTTTGATACAATTTTGTTGCGGGGCCATCTACTGCATTTATCTGAACGTCGCCTTTGCTGATTTCCTTCGAAATGGCATCCAGTCCTCCCAAGTACGATAGCATGATGCAACCTACACTGCCCCTTTGGTCCAGCTCCAAGACCCAGAAGAATGAGGTGATAGTGGTGTGTAGTTCATCCTCTGCCCTCAATGAAGCGATTGATGGATTTCTTCTAGGAACTATCGCGTACTCAACCTCCTCCGCTATTGCCTATCGACTTGCGAGGCTACGTGGGTCCAAAGTTTCATACGTAGGAACCTCACAAAGTGCTCATCACCTGCAACTAGGTTTCTCCCGATAAGTGGGAGACTCGCATACGTGCTGCCACGCGCGTTGCTTCCCGTTATTCCAAGCCAATGCTGGAAAGAACCTGGATGTTCATAGTCCTGATGTAAACCCGTCTCTTCTTTCTCTCTATTTTTCTCTGATATCCCACTTTAGGTTGACGTTCATTGCCCCGCTTGTGGCTTACTACGACACCCTTCATTATCTCAACAATGGACAAGATTTCAACGATGAACAGGAGGATCGTCAAGATGAGTTCATCTGGAAGGCCAGGCTCATCGCCCTTGGTATTATAGTTGGTCTTTGGTTCGTCATGTTTTTGCCCGTTGTCATCTGGAAACATGTGGTGAGCTTGGATCTGTTGTTTTATAACTTCAAGTGTACTGAAATGAAGTCCGGCAAAGGGACGCGTAAAAGTAAATAACATGATTGATTCCTGGTCTAAGGATGATGTCCGGTCTGCCTCTTCTTATGCGGCTATTCCCACCTGGAAAGTCACCATGCCCGGCATGTTCAGGGACGTGATTGTAGGTCATCTTCTACATGCTCATTACTCAACCTCAGTTTCATATTTCTGGGCTTCTTTAGGTTCTAGCTGTCTCCTACCCTGCGCCACCTAGTAACTTTGACTACGAGGCCTACCTTCCTCCAGTAAGCATGCGTATTAATTGTCTATGCTATGTGGCTAAAGATGCACTAGTACATCGCGCCTCCCACTGAGGCTGCGCCGTCATACGAGGTTACCAAACGGTTATCAGGTCTCCAGGGGGATGGTAAATTCGGCGACATTCCACTCTATGAAGACGCCAAGGAGATCGCAGTGTAGAATAGCAACAACAGATACTATAGCTAGCGTCATAAAACTTAGAATGCAGGTCATTCTCGATGATATTGATCGTGGGAAATATGATACTTCGGTCGAGAACTTCGAAGCTCAAGCAAGTCTCCTGAGGTCCTTCCTCCGACAGTAGCTCGTGCAATGACGATCTATAGCTTATATATCTACGATAGGTGAGCAAATTGGCTGGTTGGTCAGTAGATCATGTTGTCCAACCGCCGAGTCAGACACTGCGCATGTGTTTACTATCAGGACTGGCACCGAACCAAGCCGCCAAAGCGAGCCGGAGAAGGAGGTGGCATTTTAAATGCTGTCTCCCAAGCTGTTTCCCCGCTTGCGCCAGACAGTGCAGCTCCTACCCCATCAGCATTTAGCAGTCCCCGAAATACGCTGTCTTCGACATCGGGATTGGTTGTTGCTGTGGGCGAGGATCCTGTAACGCCTTTACAAATCCCGACTGAGCATGCAAGGTCAAATATCCTTCCTTTTGATGAAGAGGCAAAGCTAGTATATGGCGTCATCCTGTCGCTCAGGAACATGGTCAGAAAGATCTCCGGAAGGTATGCATTTACCTGCTTATCCCATCCAATCCTAACCTGATAGCATGTAAAAGAGACGAGCAGTTTACCAGCTACCGCACATCGGTATACAGGCTTCACTTGTATGAAACCGTATCTGGCTACAAGTTCGTCATGTTGAGCGACGCAGCTACTGACGGTCTTCGCTTCGTCCTTCGTCAAATCTATAGCGGCCCTTTCCTCGACTTCGTTGTCCGCAACCCTCTCGTCTCGATGGACTCTCGTTCTCAGGGTATCGACAATGATTATTTCCGTGCTAGTATCGATCGTCTTGTCCGTGGACTCTCAGTTTTTAATTGATCATGATCCGAAAACGGCTCACTCTATCAATATCTACATAACATACCATAATCAAGATGGTAAATAGCAAGCAAAATTACCAATGAATGGAAAGGAAACAGAGCATGTTGATAATCATTAAGAGGACGGTGCGGGTATTTGTCCAGGTCCGGTGGAAGCTCCCTCCTGTCGTTCCAACTGTTTCCTCAACTGACCCATGAGCGACTTCTTGATCTCTTTTTCCTGTTTGCTAGCCCCCTTGTCGCCGTCAGCTTCCTCGCTTTCTCCTGCTACCGCTTCGTCGAGGGCGAGCTTAGTCTCCCCAAGCCTGAGCATATCTTCTTCAATCGTCCCGCGACTGATAAGCTTCACGACATCGACATCTCGCTTCTGTCCAATGCGATAAGCGCGGTCTTGCGCCTGCCGATCATTGTGAGGATTAAAGTCCTGGTCAAACCTACGGAGCATGAGAAATGGTCGCTTGTACATTGATTATATCACTCACATGACAACGACGCTTGCAGCTGTCAAGTTGATACCCATGCCACCTGCCTTCGTCGAAAGGAGGAACACAGGTATCGATGCGTCGTCAGTGAACTCATCCACAAGCGTCTGCCGCACATCTACGGCAGTTGAGCCAGTCAAAATTAGATACTTGATGTCCTTCAGCTTTAAAACCGCTTGAAGAATGTCTAGTATCTGCGTGAACTGTAAGGAATATTGTCAAGTGAGAAACTCTTTACTAAAACATGGGGACCACGAACCTGAGAAAATATCAGAACCTTTCGATCCTCCTTCCCATAATCCTCGAGCAACCGCAATAAAACTGATATCTTTCCAGCATTGAGATAACAATTCTCGTCCTGGAGAAAATTTCTTGTGGACTGCGCAGCGTGAGTACCCTGCATCAATAAAAAAAAGTCTAGCTCCGACCTTATAGCCCTGACAAAATAACTGAAGTTCTGCGTCGGTCATGACTTCCATATCCTCCTTGACGTACTCAAAGACTGCGCCACGCTTCTTGAATTCCGGCTCCTTCAGCAGCTGTTTGGCTATCGAAGACAACGCCTGATCATTATACAGCTTGCGGAATAACATGGGATGCGAGGCTGCCTTGCGCAAATCCATAAGCACGTTGGAGCTGTTTTCCAGGTATTTGTCCTTGACACGGGTATTGGCTTTCGTCTTCTTCTTGACGGCTTTGCCATTCGTGACTGGTGTCGATGTACCAGATGCGTCGGGAGTAGGACCTTCTACATCCAATATCGTTTTGCGTGACCGTTGGAGAGCATCGTTATATATCGATCGCTGTATGTCGGTCATTTCACACCATTCTATCCGTTCGGTTTTTAGGGGAAGGTCCTTAAGAACCTGTCATAACAGAAGGTCATATTTCAAGCATGACTTGCGCGGCAGCGTCATGGACTTGCCTGATCCTTGCGCCGTCGAAGGACAAATGGCGTCATCATTTTCTTAGCTCTTGAAATACGCTCCTGAGACAGCAATGTAACTTTGGCATCACCCTTCGTCTTGAAGATCGCTCGCAAGGTCTCTAGCTTCGCCGAGAGCATATCGGGAAGGATGAAGTTCATCAATGACTAAGAACGTTTGGTTGACGTGAAATCGAACTGAGCAGGTCAAAGTATTAGACTCACCACCAGCTCTTGAAGGTTGTTCTGCAAAGGAGTGCCGGTCAAAAGTAGTCGCCATTTCGCCTCAAATTTGAGCAACGCCTGATAACGTTGAGACTGGAAGTTTTTCAAGACGTGTCCCTCGTCGAAAACGATAGTCTGGACCACGTGTGAAGAACTCGAATGATACAAGGCGCATATGTTGACTTACGTCCCACTCTATTTTTCTGAAGAACTTGCGGTCTCTGTCGTCGCCTTGAGCAAGGTTGTAGGTAGTGATTAACACCTCCCACCCCGTCCCATTCTTGCTTGATCCCCGCTGTGTGTCAATCAGCATCTGTCGCAAGTTTGCCCGCTCCTCTTTTCCGGCATAGAAAGTCTGCACTGATATCGAGGGTGCGAACCGAGCAAACTCTCGACACCAGTTTTCTAGCGTTGATGATCTACAAGAAACGATGTCAAGGGAAACACGCAATCAAGGAACGGGTCAAGCATACGGAACGATGACGAGGTGTGGACCAAAGTTTCCACGTTCTTTGAGCAGAGCGAAGAAGCTGATGACTTGAATGGTCTTTCCGAGACCTGCGTACTCCCGTGAGCGTTCTTGCTTTTCAAACCGAGGGAGGACAAACCCATTTCGTCGGCTAGAATACTACTGTGTCTTTTCCTATAGAGCAGCCACAACCAATTGATGCCAAGAAGTTGATAGTCTTTGAGCGTTATCCCTTCCGCAATAATCGAGGGTTGAGATGAGACGTAGCCCTTGGATGCAGCATCGTTTGAAATTTTCAATGAACGCAGGCTTAATGAGTCTTCCTCGATCTGATCCGGGGCCAGTGATGCTTCCTTTCCTTTGCCCTTGTTTGATGAGTCTTCCGTAGTCCAAGTGGCAATAGCAGCACGTAGCGTTGAACCAATTTTCTCGCACTCTTGAAGGATGCCATCGACAGTGTCATAGCCTGCAAGGATCTCCTGGCAGTCTTCGAACATACGGGGGCTGATTCCGGATGGTCCTGCCTTTTTCTTGCCTTGGTTAAGCTTCGTATTGAGGTCCGTTATTGAAGAATAAGGGCGAAGCTCGATGATCTTTTCGGCTTGCTCTGGGGTACAACCTGTTGTGAACTGAGCAGCTGCGACTTAATAGAGGGAGTAGGGAAGGTGTACCAGTTAATTCTTGAATAGCATCTGCATTGGCCTGGTTGAAATACTCAAACGCTGTCCTTTCCCTGGAAATCTCTCCATTTTGGCTGGCTCGCGGAAGCTCCTCTTCGCTCTCACTAGCTTCGGCCTCGTCGTCAGAGATGATCAACTTCTTTGGTCGCTTGCGGCGTGGGGCTCTAATGGCAGGCGTGGATGGGGATGTAGGCGACATGGCTCTGGGTATGGCGATGTTGGTAACAGCAGGGGATCGCGTGGTATCCAATGTAGCCCTGTTAGCGTAGATGGATGATTTCTTGGCTTTCTCCCGGAGAGCGGCGCGTATGGCTTTGGTAGCTTCATCTACCTCTTCCACTCTCCCAGTCTCGACAGCAGAAGGTTCTGGTGGTGGCATGGATGGTGCTTTAGTAACAGTGGCAGAACTGGATGGAGTCGATGCAGGTGCGGGCTTCCATGACGAATCAGAGAGGAGCAAGGATGCCTTGTTGTCATTCCCTCTGGCTTCGTTCCAAGCAGCCTTGAGGGTGGCCAGGTCACGACCAGGGTGCGACAGCTGGAATACCGTGAACTCATATGAGTCAGCATGGTCTGGGCGCCGAACGATCCGCTTCGAGGGTCCTTCCAGCGACGACCTGACATCCAGCATCGATTCATCTGACGACTGCGACTGCCTTTCTGCGCTCATGTTCTGTTTCCGCCTTTGTCCTGGGCGTTGGATGTCGGGAGAACCAGGGGTTACCATCCCGATTGGTCGAGCGTCGGAGGGTGTTCCGCGATTTATACGCTTCCTCGGTGGACCTTCATCCCCCAAACCATCGACTTCTGATAACGGTCTTACATCTCCCGCCCATGGACGCGACGGACGCGTGAATGACGCGTGAGTAGGGCCACTGTGGACAAACCCACTTGATGAGGACAGGACGTCGGGTACGGTTGAGGGCCCGGATTGACTCCACAGATTGTACTGACCAGGACCGGTCGCTGAGGAGCTGCCTTGTGTGTACTGAAGATGATGTGGTTGATAAGGCTGATGATAGCCTGCATCTGGAAGTAGGGGGCTAGAATTGGGGACAAGGACGATGCCTCGTGACGGAGTCGCGGGGGGATGGTATCGCGCTGGTGCCGTAGCATCTCGAGACTGAGGAGGAGGTACAAAGGAAGGCAAAGCGACGTTGCTGGGTGCTGCTGAAGAGGTAGTGGCTTCAGATCCATCTTTGTTGGGTTTCTTCTGAAACCTTAGTCCGCCAACCGAGCTCGTTTTCTGTGGAAACGACGGGCGCTTTGTGAGAAAACGATATAAAAGCTGAGCTCTCAACTAACTCTACTGTTTGCGACGTCGTCGACAGACATTGACGACGACATACTAAGTTAAATTTTCGAGAAAGGATGAGAAGGACCCGAAGGACCTGTAAGTTGTTGCCTACAAGTTGGTGGGAGACAAAGTGGACGTAGCCAGATAACTCGCAACGTCGGAGAGTCAAAGAATGTGGCACAAGAAAACTATATTTCACTAGGTAATAGACAAGAAAAGCCAATTGGCTGTACAATAGGTAGGTGTAAGGTATGTAAGGACACTGTAGCTGTCGCGTGGATAGCTGTGGATGGGGAGTAGAAGACTTGCATGTCCACCGTGTACATGCTGCGGTAGAAGGTGCATGAATTGGGAGCGAACACGTCCGCCATCGATCATGTCGAAAGAATGAAGCAAGATGTGGTAGTACCAGATGCACGCTGGCCTCTTGATGCAAATAGTTTGATAGTTGCATGCTACGGATTGCGAGAAGTCGACGACAGAAGACAGACAGGTTTAAAAGATTTATTGTCGGATGAACTACATAAGAGTAATGAGCTTGAACGGAGAAGTGACGACGTACGTAGAGAAAGAGTTTAGCATGTAGGTGATGTGCTACACAAATACTCAGAATCGATCAACAGATCAGGAGTAGATCAAGATCGCACACCGAAATGTCCCGGATACCAGGACTCGAATAAAATTCCGACTTAATCGTACCAAGTTCGCAGGGAATACTAACAAATATCTGCTTTGCATAAAAGAGAATGTAAGCCAAGTGAAGGAAAATAAGCCTTGGATCTACTCACATCAGTAGAGGTACAATAATGATGTCCAGATCCAACTGAAAATTTGATATACAAATAAAGGAGGTTACCCTCTGACAGTTTATCATCCACATTAGATATCACGAAAAGCTCACGAGAGGCAAGACAAGTCGTCCTGTAGCCATAGTATATAGAACTTTGCGTCTAGAGGTTCATAGCAACGACAACAACACCTGGGAATTTTCGGAAGAAACCGGACGACGTAGAAAACGAGCCCAACCTATGAGCTCGTTGAAGGAGACTGTCTCAAACATTGTGACAGATCAGCATCGGCAACAGAAGTGAACACGAGTCACTAAAAACGTTGAAAAGAAAAGAAGAAGAAAAACAGTCAAACTAAGCTTAAGCACAGTCAAAACTGGGGATGGGCCAAGATTGAAGGTAACATTGGGTGTGGGAGATGGTGGTAGTTTGAGTTCAAGATGGATAACGCCCAAATTACCACTTTGGCAGTGTCAAAGGCACTTGCCGAACCGCAGGCACTGCGCACGACGCAATGTCAGCAGACTAAACTTTAGTAAACGCTTCCCTCGTCGCTTCCCTCCTTATACTACTGCAACCATCATGCTTAGTTTTTCCGATGTGATATTTGTGCTAGGGACCTTGGGCTTGTCATTGGCAATCTTGGTACCACTAGCTGGCACATTGGTGCGCTTCAGGGCACACTACAACCCAAAGGGTCTGCAACTTGACTCAGAGGGCGGCGTGCAACCCCATACTGGTCCAGTCATCTCATCCTTCTTTGCAATGTTGAGAAGGGTACACAGAATCGAAGTAGGCATTCCCGCATGTTCAGATGAATATCGTTCTGACTGTGCAACGTTCTTAGGGTTGGCTAGGACTATACAAGGGATTGAGTATGTTCCCAATAATAATCATACCATCATGCGACATCTGACACGTGTTGCCCAGTGCCTTCGTTGTTGTCAAGTCTCGTCATCACCTTCTTCTTGGTAATTTTCTTGAGTGACAGTAACCTTCGCCACGGAACATACAGCGCCCCTGATGCTGGCGCCGTCGGCATACTCTTCTATAGTATTTTTGCCATGCTTGTATCTCTTCCGCAGGTAATCATCACGAACCGGTTAGTTCATTTCATTCAGCTCATTGTCGACGACCTTCAAACTTAATTTATTAACTCGGTTTAGCGCAATAACCACACCCCATAAGCTGCCGTACTTGAACGCAATTTACTCACTCCGTGTTCTCCTGACACCCACTGAGCGCCGGAAACCTTGGATTCTTTATCTCACGCCTGGTCTCCTAGCCGTTCAAGTGGCTCACATCGCCTACGTCGTTCTCGGTCTGCGGACCATCCGGCAGCTCCTTCTCCCAGGACTCGCCAATCCAGGCTTTCCCAACCGAGATGAGATCTCTCCCGTCAAGGCCACCATCTTCTTGGTCATCGCGCTTCTGAGCACAGCCATTCTTACCCCCTTGGAAGTCATTGCCATCAGGCTTTCTATCCAACGGAACCACGCAGCCCCTGAATTCAACTCCATCTCACAGGAAGAGGATGGCGACGCCGAGGAAGCAACGGAGTACGCCGGTGCTGACGAGGATGTCATTGGGTATGTGACATCATCTTTTTGGTCCGAGTTCCCCAAGTTAACGTTTCATAAATGTAGCCTGAGAACCGAGAGGGAGCCGTACATCGGCTTGGTTGATTGTGCGAAGAGGATTATCGAAGAGGAAGGCTGGAGCGCGCTTTATCGTGCATGGTGGTTGACGACGTTGGGCAGCCTGAGCGGCGCACTTTCATAAAGATTCTCATTTCTGATCCATGCCGACTTTCCACAACGGACCGTATCTCGGATCGCGAAGACGACGTTCGAATCGGAACACACTCTGTATTAACGTTGTACTTAGCCGCCGCCCATTAATTCATCTGACAGTTGCCTGCATCATGTTCAATGTACGTACGTCGTGCGTGAGATGGCCGAGTGCGGCATCGTCTGATTGATCTCCTGCGCAACTCTTGCGTACGAAACTGTCTACTCAATGTGCCGAACTATTAAGAATGTAATGGACGCGACCGAGTATTCATCTGGATTGGCAGTGTGCATTAATGAGAACGATTACAAATTAACTTGTCTACCTAGTGCAGAAAGGGGCGGTCCCGTAATGCACGACTCTGTACTGTCGCTTCTTAATTGACACTTCAAGCGAGTGCTTTCCAAGAGACCCTACCATTTTATAATGGTAGGACTTCCTCTTGATTGATGGCGGAACTTCGAAACGTTTCTCTCACGTAGTACTGTCCTCGATCTTCGCACCAACATTCGCACAGTGATACAAGCCAGCGTGATAATACCGCTTCACGTTGAATTATGTAGGCCAGAGACTTCGCCAACATAGTAACTATTACTATAACTCGCATTACCTTATTGCACGACCGTAGGTGTGACAAGAACAAATGTCCTACCCATCAAGCTGACCCATCTCCCTGCTCGACTACTCCAAGCGTGCCGTTGTCAGCCGTATGTGATGAAGCCGCGGTGTCCGACGTAGCAACAGAAGAAGGCTGTCCTCCTGTCGTCGAACTAGTATTCCCTTGCCCAGAAGACACACCCCTCGACATCATAGTATTCAATAAATATGCCAACCCGCTCACTTGCGGTGACTGTAGCAGCGACACATTTATCTCTAGACTCAAAATTGTTCCATTGGAAGTAGACCCTCGTAGCACAGCTGCTGGCTGTGGCTGATCTGGAGGCGGGAGCGACGCAGCGGGGATAGGCACTATTCCGAGAGCATGAAGGGAGGACAACGAACTAACGGGTAGCTGTACTGGAATTGCACCAGAAGTCGATGTCGTAGTGGTAGCGGCTGAAGCAGTTGATGAGGGCGTCGAGTAAAAACTCGACGTTGTAGTCCCTTGAGAGGTATTGGTATATGGTTGAGTGAATGCGTATGGGTACGTGCGATAGTACTGGGCTTGGGAGGCTTGAGGATAATAGGCTGGGCGAAAGGAACTGACGGTAACATTTGCCGCGACGCGTTTTTCACGTTGTGACGCGTCCAGTTCGTTCCGTGCGTTGCGTAACTCGGTGCTGACAGATGAGGTTTCTGCCCGTTCGTACTCTACTACAGCTTGAGTCAGCACGTATGATTGATCGTCTGGCGAAGGTCGCTAAGGATCACATAGTATAGAGTCAGCGAAAAGAGCAGCGGCTGCATGGAAAAAACAAACCACGCCGGACTTCATTTTAGCGCGTCGGAACCGCGCCTGAAGTTTTCTCAGTCGACGGTGACATTCCAGTGCAAATTGAGTGTCTATATGACAAGCAAAATAAGACATTCCGCCACCGTGATGTAAGATACAGTGCTGTCCTACCTTCAATTTCATCCCGGATGACATCGTGGGCCTTCCCCTTCCCTTTCGCACGTCTCCTTTCAGTGACAGTCCTTAGGTCTTCTTGAGGTTGTTGAAAGACGTGATATGGAAGAAGCCGATGAACAACATCCACTGCATCAACAAAAGGAGAATCCACGTCAGGATTCAGTACCGCTGCGTGATCAGCAGCAAGGCACGAAGCAAAACTGTCCAGTGCATCAGTAAAAGCCATGCCATGAACTCCAAGACGTACCCCTCCGCAGTTTCCCTTATGATATGCAGATCCTCGGCGGTTCGATTGTGCAGATAGCTCACCAGACTGGATGCTGTATTACTGATAGATCCGTTTACGGTGGGAGTGTGTAGGGATGATAGACCTGCGACGGGGTCCTGCGATGAAGAAGAGGAAAAACTTTGAGGTGGCGGATCATTTGGTGACCATGTAGCCGTGCTGGATGACTGTTCGACTGGTTTCAGAGAGAAGCTATGCGCAGCAAAAGAGGTCTGCGCATTCAACATTTTCTTGACTTTGTTGTGTTTGTGATGCTTTGCCTTGTGACAATCCCCGTGACCGCGCGAACAGGAGAATTTAGGGCAAGCCTCTTCGAGGAGTACGGTATTCAATTTTCGTTTTAAAAAACATTACAGGTAGGTACTCTCGATACTTCAACGGTCAAAATTTTCCTCAGCAATTGAGATGGGTGGCCGTGTGATGAGTACAGATTTTAGCTTCTTCAGCCAATCAGACGCCTGAGCAACTTCTTCAGCATTGCTATTTGCAACACGTTCCAGGTAATCCTTGGCAAGCAGTAAATCCCCTCCCGCAATCATCATGTGGTGGCGGGCGACAAATATACTCGACTTGGCATAGTCTTGGACAGGTCGTTCTACAGGACTGAGGTGAGTTGGTGTAAACTTGGAGAACAAGAACGAACCTTCGATGCGACATATTTCCACAACCCGTCGGTGGTAGGCTGCGGCCTCCGCTTGCTCCTCCAGCTCTTCATGCAATTTGGCCAGTTTCAAGTGAATGGTGGTCTCACGAGGGTCAGCACCAAGCAAAGCACGCTTCAGACATTCAACGGCCTCCTTTAGCCTGTGGGTATTGTACCTCTATTAGCGGCCCCTTTTTCAAGGAAAGGAAAAAAAAACGGACCTGCCGATTTCTTCGTAACAAGCACCTTGGGCTTGCCACAGGCGGACATCATATGGCCTTGGTAAAATGTTGACTTCTCACAAATAAAATAGGACATCTCAGAAGCTGACCTGAGAGCGGTCGCGTGCTGATAGTAATAAAGCGCATATCGGTGCATGCTTAGCAATTCATAAGCCTGGCCTAGACCGTACCACGCCCTGTAGTCTTTCCGATTCACATCTCGAAGACGACATATAATTAGCATTCAACCGGTTTGATATTTCACGCATCGGAGGGACACATACCAACTGCTCGACGATAGGCTTCGATGGCGGCGTGCGAATTCTTCATTTCAACGTACTCATGGCCCATCAATGTCCACGCAGACAAATAAGTTCGATCCAGCTCGGTCGCCCGTCTGAAATATTTGACCGCTTTCTCGTGCTCTGCACGAAGGGAATAATGATTTCCTGCGTTCCGAAGGTCAACATACATGAGCATTTGCGACTTTATGTCACGACTGACCAACCAAGCAGCACACTTCCTGGCCGATCTTTGTCGAGTTCGAGAAATTCATGCGCTAGCCTAGAAAGCTTCAGCCGATTGTCGGTAACATAGAGTATGTTGGAGTAGACGTCGATATCGTCGAAACGGTACGGAGCAATCGCCAGGATTTTTTCGAACTGTTTTTCTGCCTGTCCGAAGTCTTTTTCATCATAATCATATAAAGCACTTGTCCAAAGGCAAAGGACCGACCATGTAAATGGTATAAGGCACAAGCCCGTAGACTCATGACCCAAGTACTGTCGCGGAAACAGTCATCCCCAAGAAGACGATCGCACATGGCCAGCTCGTTTTCTGATGGACTGTGGAGTTCGTTCATCGTTCGAATTTGAAACATTATAATGAGGGGATGAGTTGCAGGAAGAGGCAACAACGGAAGGAGTGCTGATAACTGATAGTAGTCAAAAAAAAACGGAAAGCTCTGACATGCTCTCTACCAACCTCATCGCCATCGCCAACACAGCTGCACAAGAGGGTCCATACTGACCAGTTCCAGTGGTAACCACTGATGGACCGTATAATACTTTCAATGGCTTCCTCTCGACGGTTGAGCCGTGATAAGAACACAGCTTTCCTAAAATAAAAAATGGAACCAAAGATTCTATGGAGATGGCACGAGGAGCCTGCGGTCGTGAACTTACAGGAAAAGAAGCCAAGGATCTGTGGCGTTCTTGACCCTTTCTAGAAGAGTTGGAAGCAGACGATTTATGGGAACGGGGGGTTGACCCCGAGTATCTACCAAGATGTTTCTAAAGGCAATGGAGAGCATATGAATATAGACCCACTATTTTGTCTGTACCAATCTCGCTGCGCCTTGCGTTCTGCAGCCTTCATAACCATGTCAGTTGTTGTCGGAGGACATGACTTGCGTGACAAACCAAAAAGCAACTATAAAGGTAGATAAATCGTGCTTTGGCACTCTTGCAATTCTTTACGGTGAATTCGACCCTTGTGAACTCTTTCGCTGCCATGAAAGCCTGGGCAGCAAATAAGGCAGCTTCATCCTGTGCTTCCCACTCAGTTTCTTGAGCACGGACATCAGGGGAGTGTGGCAGAAGATGGGTCTGGTTTCCAGGAGTAACAGGGATACATAGTGCAGCGGCGGAATCAAGTGATGGATCCACAAAGGACAATGGGGGTCTAGGAGAGCGAGAGCGGGCGGGAGTAGATGTCGAGAAAGTGGCGAATGCTTCGGAAATCAAAGTGTCGCGTTTGTTTGAAGGAATGGCGTAATAGAGTTCAGAAGACCTAAGAAAATTCTGAAGTTCAGCCACCCGACTATCAGCTTGAAAAACGATACCATTTGGATGCAACTGTCAGGCCTCTTTCTGCGCAATCTTGAATCGATTGCCGCAAGTCAGTAACAAGTCTAGCATCCATCAGAGGTACTGAGGATGACATGATGACGTCGGCCGACGTTGATTCGGTTAAAAGACGTGATGAATGATAAATGTGTAAGCTGAAACCGACGGTCCGACTGGCAGCCAGAAGGCAGCGAAGGAGTAAGTTTTAGCTCCTTACGGAACAGATATGCGGGATGTGACAGATGTAGAAGATCAGAAAGAAAAAAGCCAAGACCAAACTCAAAATGCAAGTTTGGATCTAATCGGAGCCTGTCAGAGGTGGTTTCTGGAACGCGAAGGCGGGAATTTTGGATGAACTTGAAGGATATGCCTGCTCCCACTTAGAGGTAGTTGAAGTAAGTACTTTACGCGGCATATCGCGTATCCCACGCTTTTGGTAATTAACAAACTAAGAACATGACAGTCTCTTTGTATAGTATAATCAGATCCTTATACTGCAGGCTTGACAGGTCAAAGAACCTGTTCGCAATCCTGACAGACATCTATTCGAACCTTCCTCAGTTCAAAGTTCAACCTAGTAGAATCAGAAGTGGCGCCACGATGTCCAGCTACACAGCAATCATCTTGTTAATCATCCTGTTCTTCTGTGTCAGGCTATTTTCTACCGTATTTTCTTCCAGACCTCGCAAGCTCGCCACAAAACCTCTACAACCATGCAGCGTCGCCATTTTTCTCGGTTCAGGTAAATCCGATTATTTCTTTTGTACCGGTCCTCCCGGACAGCTTGACCCTGTCGATTTTAGGGGGGCATACCGGTGAAGCATTGAAGCTGGTTTCCGCACTTGATTTTAGCCGCTACACCCCACGGACTTACATCATCAGCGAAGGTGACGTCTTAAGCGCACGGAAAGCTCTCGC
Source organism: Suillus paluster (assembly GCF_016628075.1). NCBI lineage: Eukaryota > Fungi > Basidiomycota > Agaricomycetes > Boletales > Suillaceae > Suillus > Suillus paluster. The sequence continues at coordinate 103,176 of NW_024537619.1, forward strand.
ATTGGAGCACCTCAAGGCCACTCAAGATGTTTTCTCCGACGTACGAAATTTATCCCGCGTTTCAAATCCCCATCTGATTCGTTTCAGATAGGATCATTTCATTCCACCGCCGTATAAACTCTTGACCATTCCCCGTGCGCGCCGCGTCCATCAGTCGTTGCTTAGCACACCGCCAGATGCTGTCAAATCACTACTAGCCTGCATTTATCTCCTCTCGGTTCGCCCGTTGTTCAAGAAAGGTCCTTTCCGGCACCCGTTCGCGGACCTTCTGATCCTCAATGGTCCCGGAACATGTGTCTTTTTATGTGCAGCGATTCTTCTCAATAGGGCAAGTTCTAGATTTCTTTCAAGCCATCACTTGCATAATCTTGATCTGTGATGCAAATCAGCTTATCGGACTACCTAGTCCACGGGTTATGTACATTGAATCTTTCGCCCGTGTCAAATCTCTCTCACTTTCTGGAAAGCTGCTCTATCATTTTGCCGATCGGTGAGATTGACATCTCATATACAGGGAAATTAACTTATCCGCTTTCCAGTTTCGTAGTCCAGTGGCCAGATCTTGTGCAGCCCTGGCGGTCGAGAAGATTATCGTGGATGCCTTGTATGATTTTTACACGGAACCACAATTGTTATTTGATCGATCGGCGCACATTGTTTGCATTTCACTGATTAAGTCACACGTCCTCACTGAGTACTCGGCTTTGAGGCTAAGCCCAAACACTGCATTTACGTTGTGTATACAGCCTTAGTCGTCGGGGGTTTTCCAACTCGCTTGGCAGGCCGCAGCATTCATATCTATTCGTGACCACGTTGACCTTCAAGGCGTTTCTGTGAGAACTCTTGGGTACCACAATGATGAAATGGAGTACAACTAGATTCACATCGTGTCCACAAGATGAACAATTAAGCTAAACCCAACCGAGGTGCCGTGAGGCCATTTGGCCGTGACCACACTGGACAGGTATGTGGGGTAGAAACTTCTACTTCCTTGTCCAACGATCTTCTCCATTACTTCCACCCCTTCTGGATGGGCTGGCGCTCCTGGCGCGGCCGCCCTCCCTTCTGCTCGGTTCCCACCCTCCTCCACCGCCTTCGGTCTTGGAAGGATGAAGTCTCCTTTCTAGTCTTTGTCCTGCGCGGAGAGACGAAACTAGGTCTTTTGAGGCGAGGCGGAGATGCATGAAATTACAAAAACCACCACGGTTACATTCACCATTCTCGTTCTGGCGGCAACATGCCTCCCGGAAGTCCGTGACAGGGGAGAGTTCCGCGTATAGCGGGCGTCCTAATAGGCGAAAGTTAGGTAGGTACCCGGGTCATAAAGAATTCCATGCCCACCTGCATACCACCGATCATTCAAATTGTCTACAGCTGCCTGTGCCTCCGTTTCCCACTCGTACCGAGCGTAAACATTACCGATTAAATGGTCCCCGACATTGTCGCAAACCTAATGGAGTAGAAATGCCACGAAGGTGTTAGATTAAGGACAGGTACTCACATGTAATTCCAACAAGTGTCCAAACTTTGCTAATTCGCAGTACAAATCTTCATACACAGCATCAAATCCTTCTTGGAGCTCGGCTTCGGTGAGCTTGCAAATAGGATCATGGGCGGGGTTATGGTACACGTTTGGAAGTAAGATCGTTTGCGAAAAGGGTGGCCTTATGTGCTTTCTTGAGCATCTGTCGCCGTGTCTGCAAGCACCAATCTAACCATTGGTCGTGAATTGGGCGACTTCTGGGCAAAAGCAAATCACGCGTACCTTGTAGTAGAAAGAGCAATTTACACGATCTTGCTCTGTTCCGAAGATGTTTGCCTGGTAAACGATATTCAATGATGTAACTAACCACAATAAATGATTGACGCTCACCAAGTGAGATGCCATGTTCGATGATACAATTCCGAGCCGCGAAGCAGTGTAGTACTAGTTCGTTGGAAGGAACTTTTGACGAGCACAACAACAGAGACAAACTAAGATCGCGGAGTCCCAATATGTCCTGGATGAGTAAGCATAGTGAATTTAGTAAGTATGTATGTTCTCGAGGTGACACAAGTAAGTACCACCAAGAGGAGTACAGCACAAGGCGAACGGTTGATTTGGCACAGCTGATCACATTTGAACTTATGTCACCAGTACATTTGAGCTCGTACAATTATCGTGAGTGCATAACCGCATCAACATTTATTCTATCTTGTTCCCCAGATTTCTGGGTGATTTTGCGGCTCAAGAAGGTATGGGCTTCTTCCGCTAGGCGGCACCGAGCGCTGCACAACTTATTGCCCTCTTTGACATGGAAATTTTAATTTATTAATCACATCCGAGGATTTCCACCAATTGTCTGTACCCAACTCGACAGCCAGTTGACCTTACTTGACGTTTTATGCCTTTTCTAATTCTAGGGTAGGGCACGTTTATCTTTTCTGATTGGAACTTGCGCTCTCCGGGGCCCAAGAAAACTAATGAGCTTCTTTACCAAAGCGGACTTCCTGCTTCGCATATGCCTGACTGATGGAAGGTCCATAAAGGGAGCTCCTAGCGGTGTTGCGCCTGATGAAGAGAATCTGATATCAGAAGATACAAACCAGAGTTTCAGACCTGTGTCCTCAACAAAGACGATCAGCATAGGCGTCTCCTTTGAGCGCAAGGCTTCACAGCCCGTTTACAAGACCATTTCTCTTCCAGAAGAAGTGTGGGTTCAGGGACTTCCTGACGGCCCACGACGTGATCGATTAGTGTGTGGGAGCACAGTTCTAACGAGTTAACAAGCAAACCAAATACTCTATGATTGCTTGAAACAAACTGTAGCTGACACTTGCCATTTTAGAACAACGTCAAAAGTTTAAAATTGCAGGGCGTTCCTGTTAATAGATCACCACTAGATTGCTTATCAGGAGGCTCTGAAAATCCGGCATTCGCTTTGAGTCATATTGTTTTATTGGCGGAGAGGGGGTCTCATAAGACCGACCGTGTGGTATGTGAATAGCTCCTAGGGAACAAGCATGTATCTCGCACGTGGAATGTGATAAGCTTGATACGGAGGAATTCCAGAGATCGTATTGCTCGTCAGTATTTTGTACAATGCCCATTACTACCAATCCACACAGTACGTAGGAAGCGGTCACAATTTTACACGCAGAGGAACACAACCAAGAAAATGAACAGATCAAATAATGTAACTGCAGTCTAAAGCCTACAACAAGAAAAATCATTCCTCCAAGTCAGCCACGTCGTGAAGGCTCCCATGACATGAAAGAGTCTTCACAAGCAGAGGATGAATCCGACACAGATGACATAATGTCCCAGGAGCGAATTCCTTGCAGAGTCTGTGGAGAGACTGTCGAGGTAGGTATAGTGCGGCCCGATGCTGTACTAAAAGTAGACGATGGTGGAATGCATTTATGGGAGAGCGGACGTTGTTGAGGGGATATTTGATTCATATCGTTAGGCGATGTAGCAATATTGCCTAGTGTCGTCCTGTCGAATGATGATAAGTTGATGTAGAAAAGTAACCATGGGCAAACTCACGTAGCAAGAGTGTCAAGTTCCATAACACGTTGATTAAGGGCACAATTACCAGATCCAAGATGGTGATACGCTGATCGGTTCAGAATGTCCGCAGCTTTACGCAAGCGCAGAGAAAGCTCGAGCACTACATTGTAGCTCGATCCTTCAGTCAAACAGCCACAATGACCGTCTGCGGGAGCATCGTAACGGTGTTTAGACATGCAGGTGTCGTCAAGATGATCGTTAATAGCATCGCCTCCAAGAGCGTTGTGTCCCAGGCTATCTTCACACCCTATCAAACCAGGATAGGACATGAAGATAGAAGTAAAGTCGAATTCTCCGGTGAGCGGTTGCTCACCCGCAATGAGAACCTGAGTTCGCGCGTACTCATCAGTCGGCGTCATTAGAGAAGGAGATGGTGTGCTTAAGGGAGATGATACGGCACTGAAGTAAGGAGAGTATGATGGTGATGAGTGTGTCAAGTCGGGAGGTGGTTGAGAAAATGTCAAGGTAGGATGCGCATGTGTGGGGGAGGGACGTGACTCGTCCCTAGGGCCTGAATCTGAACCAGCTGAGCGAGGTGGAGACACGTTGGATGAAGAGGTGCTTTTTATCTCGTTTTGATGTTCGGTCTGCTCAGCAACCGAACGAGACTGAGAGCGGGCATGCCACTTCTCAAATTCTACTTCTGGGGTAGAACCGGCCTGGACCCAACGAGGGTGAGGCTTGTTCTTTAACTGTTGTGGATATTGAGCTTTCAAGTCTTTCTTGCGACGTGATCAAACAAACCTCGCGTATCACTCCTTCGAGCTCGGCAACTCGTTGCCGAAGGCGCGAACTCTCGTCTTGAACATCGGTTCGTTGGGAAGGATCATCCACTTCGTAGACACAAAGGCCAGTCTATTAAATACTTGCCATCAGATAATAGTAACTCATGCTCTGTGAAAAGGTCCTTACCAGACCTAGTTGTGTGCAACGGCCACAAGGACGCTTCCGGTCGCACTATTGTATAGTATAGGCTTAGAATTCCTCCTAGGATGGAGGAAAATTTTACGTACCATTCTCTTAGATGTGTGACAGTTAAGGCAGGACTGAGTCGTACGATTGCGTCTACGCTTGCGGTGGTCTCCCTCAGAAGCTGGGGTGGCGGCTTCTGAGGTAGTCCGCTTTTTGCGAATAGCCTTGAGTTCTGTGGTCATGTTAGAAGTTGGGGGATTCTTGCTCCATGAAGATGATGAGATGTGAGATATTTGTAGTTGCTCAGATCACCGCATTTGCTTGGCATCCGGGAAAGCGAGAACTTAGCCATTGACGCAAATCGCAATAGATACCGGTACAAGTACAGCGACATGGAGCGGAAGCAGAATCTGATAAGGTCAGTCAGGGAAAACAAACGAGACGGGAAGGAAATCGGCGCAGCGCTAATCTTCCCATCAACTTGGAAACATCAGAACACGAACCAACCACAAAAGGACGTGAGAGCATTAAGAACGACTGTATGTAGCATACGTGGTAACGTTAACCGCTCATCACTGTTTGAAGCAGATTGGAGCAAGAAAAAGGCCTAAGTCCGATCCGAAGACTTGGCTTTCGGGCATTCAAATATCCGTATGACAACATTGTCAAGTCATTAATACCCAGGACGGGTAGCTTCGTCGGTCGATTGCAAGCTTGTTCAACGTTCACCCACTTTGCTTCCTCAGCGTGATTAGCGACAATTCTTTACACACGCTTGCACGCCGTGCGTACGACTAGCCTGACGTCGGTAAGACGCGGTACTATGTTAGCTTTCTTTGAGAGTCCCCGAGGACAGGCTTAGTGCTTATTGTTAGCCACATTAATATTTCCTCTGTGGAAAAAATACACCCTCGTCGGCAGGTGGTACTGACAACATGTGATGGTAGTACCAACGCGAGAGCTCCGAAACTAACTATGTAATAAGTTGCGACCTACTAGCTCGAATTCAACCCGTCATGGACTTGCCCAAATATGATCACTATGAGCATTGAACTCGGGTTAGGATCTTTCCCCGATCATCGGGTGTCGTTTAACGTCAAACCAATAGGTCCAAGTATGGGATGTTCAACCGGTGGGAATAATTCTATTTGGCAGCCCCGAGGTGCGCCCAGCATTGGACCTTGTATTGCTTGGTATTTTTGTCATCGTTGCAAAATTGATTGGCTGAATGGTCTCGAGTAATAACCTCCCAACCCTTCCATTCACGACCTTATGCGCCGACCAATAAGAACAGGGTACGTGTTTTAGTATCTATATGATGCAAACAAAAAGAAATGGTGCGTACGATTTTTCAAGTTGAGTCAGACGGCTTCATAATGCCTATCAAGTTGTGCTGAGACTCTGACGTGAGAATTGTTCTATAGGATTACCGGCCAAAGCACCTTGATCCCCACTCTGCTTGCCCGCAACAAATTCTATCAAAAGTATTTGACCTTTCCCAAGTTCAACATGTGAGTTTGACATATGTGACACCGGACATTTCCTTGTAAATCACGTGTGGAAGTTCAGCGTTCATTTTTTATGTCTTAAAGCGAATGCCTCCTCGGAGCGGAGGCTATTTTGTTGCAACTACGACGACCATTTTCATTTTCAGGAGACATAACAGATATAGATCAGTTGTGATAACGCTGGATTGCTCTGACATCAGTGCCTTATGTTACTAGGGTCGGGCGTTGCCGACATACACCTTGCTTCCATGCAGACGTTAAAATGTGAGCTTGGAAACCCCGAATCTTCAGCGCGATGCTCAAAAGAAGTCATAGTATGATAGTACTTGCAGAGGAACTCGCAACAGTGAACAGCGATCAAGTAGCGATGGTCGAATAATTGTTAACGACCAATTAGTATTATGTCACGTTGCCACAAAGTTGTTAATATTGTCCCCGAGGCAAGTACCAAGGTGACTTTGGATTGTTCAACATCCTACATCAATCCTACATGGCATCCAGACTCTTCAACGTCGTATCATGGGTTTTCTTTGATTGAAATGATCTGCAGTGCAAATTGCCTGAGGCATACCCCACTCTGTGAGCCCTATCAATCGTCTATCCCAGCCCCCTCGCTAAAATAGCTTTGTTTTAAAATACGAAATGTCTCCGCGGGGACCTTAAGCGTCGCGCTTGCACCGCATGCGTCAATCAAGAGACTATTGGGTGTTACAGACTTCGCGACACACATGATTGGACTTAACAGGTGCTGAATTTAGAAAACTAAAATAATCAATGTTACTGCACATCCCCGCATCACGCATGTCACCGACAGGGGACAGGAAAATGTCAGGACCTCCCACGCAAGCCAGTAATCATTGTGAATCCCTTGATCGCGCGACTATCGCGGCCTATGTCTTTGTTGTCGCCGACAATTTATAAATGCCTCCATAACGCTTTCAGCAGCTCGCTCGCCATCATCTTCGGGGTATGATAGACAGATAATATCATAAGAGACGCAGCGCCCAGACTCTCGACGCGGAATTTTGATCGGTGAGCCTTCAGCTAGTACCGAAGAAGCAGACACATGGATTATGTCGGATATTCTTTTCCAGCATGATAATGCTAAATAGTCAGAACTGATGATCAATGTCAGTCAGTATAAACACAAGTTTATGAATAGGATGATTTTACCAGGGTCCGGTTGGCGTTATAACATACGCTTACCTATTCTCGAATGAAGATTTGCAACATGACCACACGAGGTGTTATATTGCAGGTGCTTCTTCTCTGTTATCATCTGCATTGCCAGAAATTTGATATCGTTCAGGTGATCGAAGGACTGCGTGAACATTTCGCAGCGACACGAAAAGACCGTGCATGGATGCGAAGTTCCGCATGTCGTCCGTTCATGGCCACCGATTTGTTATTGGTAATCCTATTTGTTCTTTCGGTGTGCCTATAGGGTGCTCCTTGCACCGTCCGTCTGAGGACGTATAGCAACTCATCAACCATCAGCTTTTTGCCGATGATCTCTTAGACTCACAGAAAGCTAACATCACTCGTGGTTCACAGTAATGACCTGCGTCAACTGTGTCCATGCCTCCGTGAATGCCGCAGAACTCTCCGCATCCAAGCGAGTGCCACTAGATATTGCCGATCATCCGCGCAGGTTTTCCCGCCACCACGAACAGGACTAGATCGGGATTTTAAACAAAAACCCACTTCCTGCGCTAGTGTACATTTGCTAGCTTGAACGCAGTAATCAGCGCTCGCTTGTTGCACTTACCTGGGATGTAGATCACACCTCTGGAACAGTAACCCCCGGCTAAAACGCCTCATTCAGTAGGGGGACTATGGATGTAGATTTGAAAACAAGGTTTTTGCCAAGCTCCTTCAATCACGCGTGAATTTTTCGAACTTCATCTGAATCCCCCACAAATACAATGCTATTCATCACTAGAAGCCAATAACCATCGGCAAGGGAGTAACGAGCGAACAGTGAGATGAGTCGCGGCGTCCGCGTCTTTCGATGATGCCGAGTCTTCTACCGCGAACGGCGGATATTGAAATATTTATGTGTAGCTAACCCTGAATTCGTTGTGCGCGTTTCGTCTTCCGATGTCCACCCACTCGCAAGGCTGATCATTGATGTTTACCAATGACATGTGGGATTCCGGCGGCTGGTGTGTGAGGGGAATAAGGTTTCGCCAAGTCCGACAGTCATCACGCTCGAAGCGCTGGAAAGGAGCCTGTGTTTCCGCCGAATGTAGCTTCCTGAGTATCTCTGAGTAAGCTTAAATATTAATCAATGTAAGCAAACCAAGTACTCTTACCAAACTTCAGGCCTCAGGAGCCCTCCCAGGCCCTCCCGCGGGCTAAATTCGGAGCAAATTATATCACACAGTATTGACTTGGTACCCACTGTTGTATATATGGATCAGCTCCCGGAAACTGCGTCAATCACTGTTCTAAGCAAGCGGTTGTGGCCGCCGGCCCATTGTATAGGCTTCACGCAGGAACCCGAAAGATGGCTACTTAGTAGCAGGCACTCCAAGGCACTCCAGCTCTCATCGCTTCGCATATCCCGTTTGATCGGTATATCATGGTGATCTTTGGCTTGGCATACTTTGGCTTGGCATATCTTAATGGTTACACTTTCCGGCGGAAGCTTAACGCATCGAGCTAAGATCGATTTCGAAGTGGTGGCACAATCCTTATCTTGGCCCATCAATATAATCCTATCTGAGAGCGAGATAGGAGAATAGGAGTAAGTAAGAGTGCAGACCGCAAATTCAAATCAGCTACATAGTATACATAGTCTTGATGCTGCGATGAACCCTCAGTTACCAGACACATGGTTAGCCGAACGAAGAAAAATGGCCGTTCTCAAGGACTTCTTCGAAATTGACCCAGCGTCTCGCCGGAGATCTCTGGATCATGGAGGAAGGTCGGTGAAATGACGCGAGAACAGAAGCGGCAGAGTTCCCAATAATTGTTGATATGATTACGCCCGCAGCACAAGGGCCGCGGCGGTGTGCCTGCGGTCACCCCAAAGTGAACTTGCCTTTTTGACTTGATTGGACAGGCCTCTGGACATCGTTGCAGGGAACCTCCACAGTCTCTTTAACGTTAGAAAGTAACCGGGAGTCGGGACCGATTTGCAAACACGACATATTCTCAGGCACTGTCGACGAAAGGTGTTATTAGAGTGATGATTAAATAGGTCAATCTGCAAAAATACCCGTGGATTAGCACGATGGCGTACACAAAGTTCAGCTACCTCCGATAAGCCGGGACGTCCCATTTAAGTGCGTACTTTGATATCCAGCAAAATTGGAATAGTAGTAAACTGATTGAAATGACCGATCGACGAACGAAAGCGGACCTCAAGACACAGACAGCCAGTGAGGTAGTTGTTTGTGAAGTTCAGGAGACTGGGAAATGGCTAACATGGTCCCGTAGATATCAACCATATGCATGCAATTGGTAGAAGGAAAGTATACGTAAGGCGAGCGACCATCACAGGTTCCATCCACTGGCTTGTTGAGTTGGGACTACCCCAGCCCTGCTGAGCAGATGCCCCCCAGCCACTACCAGACGCTGCATTCGGACTCGAGGCACCTCCCCCCCAGGTTTGAGCTGGACTGGTCCCCCAACTACCGGAAGCTCCTCCGGAGTTCTGCGCGGGACTTGTTACCCATGCACTGGTATTTCCCCCAGTGTTTTGTGCTGGGCTAGTGCTCCAACCACCACCGCTACCGCTGCCGCCGCCAGCGCTCCAGCCGCCGCCACCCGCGGGACTTGCATACCCGGCACCAGAGGCAGGCATTCTGACCCCATCCGCCACCACCTGGTTGGGGTGCCCAACCACCAGCAGTGGAGCCATGACCATTCACCCCAGCCTGTGCCGTATCTCCTCCAGTCGGCAGCTCCACTCCTTCCTTCAAACCAAGAATGAGATTTGCAAGTTTAGTCTGCAGTTCTGCAAGACCCTGTACCATGATAACAGTCAGTACGAGAGGCAAGTGAGTTTGCTGACCATAACGAAAGACGAATTACAGGTCTCGCACCTTCATGATCACCTCCTGGGGCCCAAGGCTCCCGTCCGTCTCAACCTCAAAATAGAATTTCCGTGGCTTCGCGTTGAAGTCAAAAACTTCGTCATCTCTTGGTGCTTCTTCTTCCTTAGCGTTTTCACCGACGGGCCACTCAATCCGTGGATCTGCCTCGTGCCAATATGTCGTGTGTCGCAATTTATTGTAGGGATCGTATTCGAATGCAACGGCTGAGCATGGCGACCACTTCGCGTGCTCCTTTGCTATACCCTGTCATAACTGTGAGATCCTGAGAACTACCTGAAGGTGGCCGCTGCGCACCTTTTTGGCAACACAACGTAATCTAAGCTCTTGACCTTTCCGTATTTTGCAGATGAGGACTGGTGGTACATCAGCCTTGTCTGAGTAGCCGCCTAAAGTAAGAATATGAATCCTATGAAGAGAGTAAGGGCCATACTTTTCCCCACTGGCTGCCCGAAATCTTCTCCACGTTTCGTGAGCTCTTCGCCAGGATTATCCCCTCCTTCACTATAGTTGATCGGTATGACCTCAAGATGATTGCTCGTGACGTCCATCGTGCGATTATCATTACACAAAACGTCCAGTCTCAGCTCTATTGAGCAATATCGACAACCAGACAAACACAGGCAATCCTGCACAAGAATCGTGAGGTTGACCAGAGGTGAAAGCATACAATTTGGCGTACTCGAGTGTATCTTATGCCTTCATCACAGTTTGTGCTCACCAGCGGAACCATTCCAATGCGATGTGCTATGAATTCATCAGGTAGCACTGTTGTATTTGCTTCTATCTCGACCATGTCAACGGCTAGGATGAATTAGCCAAGACACACACTATCGACGTATTTGAGGGGACCGACCAACGGTTGGTATGTCTGCCTGTACTACACGTCGAAAAGAATTTGCGAACCTGTGTGCTGTCAGTAAGGTTTCATCACATGCAGCTGCTACCCGTACGCAAGGTCGACATTCTCAAGCATAAAATTCACTCGGTCCTGCTTGTAATCGCGTATTCGGACAATGGGCTCATTGTCATCGTATGTCTGCATGATTGGTTGTGGACGAAGGCCTTGTATTACAGTTGTGGTTCGAGGGGGAGCGGGATCTGAGCAAATTCTAATGTTCGGTGGACATTTGAGGTAAGAGGACCCCGTGCACCCACTGCAACAACCACAAACGTCACGGTAGAAGTATTCTGACCAAGGTGAACAAAAAGATAACCAACCGCTTGGTGGAAGCAACAACGTTGAATGGATTGCCAGCATACTTAAAGCTTTGCTACGACACTCTGCTTCTCGTCCTTAATGCGTACAATAGCCTTCCCCCATGTCTGCCGTCTCTCCAGCGCATCCAGCCCAACTGTGACCTCGTCCAGGGAGAAGATCTTGTCGTATATTATGGGTTTAACGCGACCAGATGCGAATAGTCTCAAAGTAAATGTGATTAACCGGTGAGAAACCAAGATAAATGCGACTCACTCTAATAGTTCCTTCCATACTATTGGGATGCGAGACGGTTCCTTGTCTATACAAATAGAGGACGCTGTTTAAACTTAAGGTGATATGAAACGTACTGGTATACAAGCCCCAGTGGAGGCCCATGACAGTAATATTCTTCAGCAGTACTAGGTTTAGCGGAAGCTGCAGACGCGCTTGGTGAGCAGTCATGTATGTGTGGTAAACAACTTCGCATACCTTCTCAATCTGGCCCGCGGCGAAACCGATTACGAGGGCCCTCCCTTTGAAGGCGATGCATTTCAGCGATTCTGGTAGAAAGGAGAATTATGGCTCCACATCCTACCCGCAAAAAAACAGCACTCACCGGCGATTCTCCCGACTGGATCATAGACAACATCTACGCCTTTACCACCCGTTATCCTCAAGACTTCTTGCTGCCAGTCCTTTGCAGTGTAGTTCACCGTATAGTCAGCTCCCCCGTATGTCTTACAAATGTCAAGTTTAAACTGTGACCCAGCTGCTGCAATGACCGTAGCACCCAATGCTAATGGACAGGGTGAATTCAGGACAAGAAAATAGTTTCGAAGGGGATAAACCTTTGGCCAATTGAACAGCAGCAATACCCACACCGCCGGCAGCTGCATTGATGAGGACAGATTCACCTGAAATAGATGGTCAGCGCATGTGTGAGATACGCGTGATCGCTGAACCCACCTGGCTTGAGCTCTGCACGACCAACCAGAGCCTCGTAGCTGGTCGGCCATGTAATGTATAGTCCTATCACATGTGAAAGTTTGGATGACCAACCGTAGTTCATGTCTCGACATACCTGCACCCTGATCAAAAGTCAGGTTGTCCGGAAGTGGATTCACAGACTGCCACTCGACAGCCACTCGATCCGCAAAACATCCCTGTGCACTGCCAAAGACTCTGTCACCCGGCTTATAGGGACAATATTTTGGGATCGGAGAGCCTTTGGCAACTTTGCCAGCGAACTCCGCACCAAGTGTGAAAGGGAATGGAGGTTTGATTTGGTATTTCCCTTGAGCTTGTAATATCTAATACACGTAGAAAATGTGTCAGAGAACAGCTGGCATTAGAGGCAATGCATCTCTCACATCGAAGAAATTCAGAGCTGATGAGTACACATCCACGAGTATTTCGTCCCCTGTGGCTTCTGGCTCCGGCGCATCGTCGAAAAGTTTGAGCTCGGACGGATGGACCCACTCATTCACAACATATGCTCTCATGGTTCCAATAATGAAGCGACTCTCAAGTTCAAGGCATTGCGAAGTCGCGGTTCAACGGGAACTGACATAACCGGGAGCCCGACGGGCACGATAAGACGGAAGCAAATACATGTACTTAGTGGGCAGATAGGCACAGTGCTGAGAAATATGCGGATGTTATATACAATGTGTGGTTCTACATGTCGGTAATCGATCATAATCAAATGGCTGTTTTCCGAATCAAAGATACTCTACATCATGCAAATCCGAACCCTTCCCCACCCTCGTTGATGGCGAGTAGTAACTGTTGTCGCAACATCTCATACGAAGAGTATTGCGGCAAGTCGATCTGATTGAAGCCTAAAAGACATATAATCAAAAGACGAAATACGTCCATCGCGCAGGGGTCTTACAAGTGTGGGCCTGCGGCAATCGATCTGGGTCTCCATATGCGCGATGAATGGAGAATCTCTGAACGCCCTGGACACCTTGCAGATCCACGAATCCACCAAGTGGTACCCGCGAGGTACCAGTGGCAAAACTAAGAACCTTGGCTCGCTCTTCTCGATTGAAGGACTTCAGGGCTCTCCACCACCACACTATCACGGGGTCAGAGCTTGTGTAGCCACTATACTCAGTAGCTGCGCGCCATTCGTCCACATCGATATCAGGAGTGCCGGAAATGAGCAACTCAAGTTCTTGCTCGTTGAACTCAAGAAAACGCGTGAGGATGCATGCCGTAGTCGGTCATGAAACTCGCTTACAATGGTAATAAGATCATTTGGAATGATTTCCTGGAAGCCGGCCACGAGGTTCTCAATTTGTTTGCTGATCGAGGAATACAGTCGGAAGTTCGCAGAGAGCTGCACGAACTCTCGCTTGTTCTCCTGCGTTACGGGTATCGACTCTCCACCCTCCTTCAGAGAAAATATACGATTCACGCCAAACTGTTTGGAAGATTTAGCCATGAGTGGAATGCAAGAAAGCTGATCAAACCTCGTCCGCTTCCACGCTGAATGTCAAGTCCAGGGGTGTCGGATCATTGTCCAGAATCCAGCACAGCGAGTTATAGTACTCAGGATCAACCCACTCGACATCCCGATAGTCCACGGGTTTTCCCAAGAGCTGTCTGTATATGCTCTTTGCAAAGTAGGCGTCTAGGAGACGGCCGTCATAGATCGCCTTCCCAATGATGCGTCCTACAAATTTGAAGAAAGATAAATGTTCGGGGTTCACCCATGAGTTCTTGTTGGGCTGGTAGGTGAGGCGGTCGGCCGCACAAGGTTGGAAGAGAGCATTATTGGGATCGAACATCTGACGTGCGAGGATCTGGAACCATTCTCGAGTAACACCGCCAGCATCCACACCCTCCTCGTCATAGAAGCGCACGCTGAGCTTGCCATGCTTGATCTGATCCCCTGTCTTGCGCTGAAGATACTGGAAGCTGTCCTCGAACACTCTGGCTCGGCGTACGTTAAGCTGGAGTGTGCCCTGGTGTTCACGGGAATGCGGGCGACGGTGGAGTTGCTGAGTGAAATAATTTCGCTTGTTGTCGAAGTCAAGGACACGGGGATTATGGACGAGTAAGGAGAATGAGCCGCTCATCAAAGATGGGTTGTTGCGGACCATGAGATTCAACACCTTGCGGTGTGCATCTGTAAAGGACACGAAGAGGTCTTCCATACTCTCCCGAGACGTCGTCGGAGAGCGAGGGGATGCTGCTGTTCGAAGGGCACGAGCCGCGGCTGACTTCGATCCCACGTATTTGCACACCACCATCAGTGCCTCGATCAAAGGGAGCAACACGATGGCCATGTGCTCCAGCTCCGGCTTCTCTTCAATCGTCGACAGACAATCTCCTAGGCGTCTCCAAAGCGGGGCGAAATGGAAGGATTCATAGATAGTCTGCACCTTCTCAGCATCTTCACTTTTCCGAGTCGCGTCTGTCACGGGACCAGCCATCCGAGGTGTATACATATAGTCGATGGTTTTGAGAACACGTAGAAGCTTAGTCTGGTCTGATGATGGGGACGAGAATTTCGGCGCAACGGAAGATGCTAAGACATCATCGCGTGAACTCATCAAAGCTCCCACGAGATCGCCGAGATCAGCAAGAATGGCGTGTCCACAGTCCTGCGCCTTTGTTTTGAGCTCCTGCGCGATGATATCGCGCGCGTCAGGAATGTGCGAGAGATTTTGTATCAAGGCAAGAGACTGCTGGAAGGTGCGCGACGAACATTCTCCTACCGCAAGAATGTTCACGATCAAACGTAACACCGAATGAGGGATTTGCGGGGGAACAGCAAGTAAGGGTTTCACATCTGTCTGCACTTCCGCTGGGACATCAGGTTTGGGAGATTCAGTTGACGCGCCTGTCAATAGATATCAGACTTTGACGTGGAGTCATAATTGGAAACCGACCGGTTGATTCTTGGGCCCCAGCACCCTCAGATGTAGTCGGCGCGACAGCTGCAGCAGGTGCTGCAGAAGTGGAAGTCTCGGGCGTGACATCATTTGACTGCTCCTTATCAGATGTAAGACTCGTCAGAGGTTTGGTGACCGTCGATAACAACGTCACGACAGAATCCATCGTCGAGGGTGTTTTGAGGAGGGATTGTCGGTCAAGAAGGCCTAGAAGTAATACGATTGGGAAATGTGTCTGGGACATCGGTTTCTCTTTGCCTTTACCCTTCCTGGAGGGCATCTTCCTCAAACCGGCCGGGAGTTCGTGTTCGGTCAAGAAGAATAGCGACGACTGTTCATTTGCACTGACGATATAAGTCATGGCTTCTAGGCAACGTTGCACGACGAGGTCTGGGACTGTTTCGATCTGAAAGCCGCCAATCGCCACCGGTGTGCTAAGATCCGCTGCTGTTTTCACCTTGGCAGCAGCTTTAGGAGTTTGAAGGACCGCAGATTTTGGAGTGCGAGTCGTCATTTGCGCGAAGCTCTTGTCCACAGCAGCGAGGTCCCCTGGGCCACTTTGAAGAATACTGAGAAGAAGATTGAAAAGTTCAGAACGGGTCTTGCTGTTTTCGCAGATATTGACCAAGATTTTGAAAAGCAGATTCTTCTTCAGAACGTGAGGGAAGAAGAGTAGGCGAACAAGAGTCGCTACCCCGGCCTTATCGAGGAGCTGGATAGCATCGCGGGGGGGAGGGAGTTTACGAGGTGGGGGAAGGCGTTGAGCAGCAGTAGTTCTGAGAGCTCGAGCAGCAATACCGCCTCGAGAACCATTTGCCTCATCACGGTAAACGCCAGCCTCTGCGATCATGTATGACGGTAAAGTTTGCAACAAGCCGTCGTCAGAATCCATCAGAACGACTTGTCGGAGTTGTGGATCTAAACTAGCAATAAAGCTTGCCGGATCAATATCCGCTGCAACTCCCGGAGGGCCTTGCTCGGGCGCGGGCACTGGAGCATGTCTAGATTGTTCCATCCTTTCCTGTTGAATAAGTTCGGCTCTGATCTCTGGTGGCAATGCATCAAGAAATTCCGGACTGATCTGGGAGTCGGCAGGGCGCTCGACCCTTGCTGCGCGTTGGTCACGCACATGCTGGTTGATGACCTCTTCCCGGATATCGTCAGGTAAGGCTTCGAGGAAAGTCGGATCAATGCCCATGTCAGTGATATCCACCGCACTGCCATGGATGATCACCGTAACACGCTCGGAGGGAGCGGGTTGAGAAGGCCCTGGAGCTTCTTCCGCAGCGGATATTTCTTCTCCTGTGGACGAGGCTTCTGGAGCTGCTACATTCTCGTCAGAATGCGGAGCGGACGCCTGTACATCATCCATCTCTACATCCGCATTCGAAGCGATTGTGGTCAGAGGAGGAGGATCTAATGCGGGAGGTTCGACTGGTGTATTCGCAATATTTTCCGGACTTGCATGAGAGGCCGCCACATTAGAACTTGCAGCCTCCTCGGCACCAGTGCGATCAACCTCCAGCTGCCGCGCTTCGGCTTCTTCTGCCTTGGCCTGAGCCTGACGTTTCTGCTGCTCCCTTTGTCTTGAGGCTTCGATAGCGGCTGGGAGCAACGCTATAACGACATGGTTGCCAATTCTATTTGCTCTTTCGGAAACGTGCTTGCCATTCAACGTCTTGGCTTCTTCGGTCCACCTTTGAACTGTCAACAAGGGATCGAACGCGCGGGACTCGCCACGGGGATCGCTTGTTCGAGACACGCGATCTACCCGCACACCGTCAACTCTAACCCCAGCGAATAGGGAGGCACCCCTTCGGCCAAGGAATCCTCGACCGTCCACCATGGTACCAGGAGTGACATCCACTCTTATGGCGTCCGGACCATGACGTTCTATGATAGTTTGGAAGATATGACCTGCATCACCTGCGATGATGTCTTCGATGGAGTGTATGAGGTCATGCTGAACGCCTCCGGCTGCGCCCCTGTGGGAGCGGCGAGCCACGCGAGTTAAGCCAACAGGACGGTTCGTTGCTGCAGAAGCGTCCAGAAGAAGGGGATGAACAGTAGCTTCGGGTGGTGCAGCTGGCACATGTCTGGGACGACCAAATACTTGCACATCCTCGCCCGCTTTAAGTATGGCTTAGTTTGTGGATGGGAAAGACGTATTCCCCGACTTACTGTTACGGCGCCTGCGAATGAAGGGGTCTCGGCCATCTAGCTCTCCGCCCTCGAGGTCAACAGCATCGGTGAATCTGAAGCCCCCGTCTTGGATGACGCCTTGCACATCAATGACACCCATTTCATCATGGAAACTAAACGATAGGTGAGCGATAGTATCATAGTGATACAAGGTGACTTGCTCTTCGTCATCTGACAATATATCAGGTTCCTCTCCTTGATCTGCATGAATGACGGCAACTGGCTCTATCAATGATATTCAGCAAGAGGTTTTGAGAAGCATCGACAAGTTACCTCCGCGCTCGTCCTCGTCCTCTTCGTCCTCTTCGTCTTCTTCTTCATCAGCAACTTCATCACCTTCGTCATCACCTCCCCGAATATCCTACGAAATCCGTGAGGGAAGCCAAAACATTTTCAAGTTGTAAACTTACCTGCCACATGATCTCTTCGTCATCCACCTCTTGACCAGCCGCAGGCTCATCGTCGTCCTCGCCGTCCTCGCCGTCCTCATTCTCAACTAAGTCATCTTCCTCGTACTCTTCGTCTTCGTCGTGCCATTCACCTCCGTTGCTGTCTTCGTCAATATCATCATCCCCGCCATCCTCCAATTCATCCTCAGAATCCGACGTCGCTGCGCTATCAGTATCCTCGCCATATTCCATCTCAACGTCGTCGTCATCGTCGTCATCTCCTTCGGCCATTTCATCCTCTTGTGCATAATTGATATCTTCCATCTCCTGTAATTACCGTTATTAGATGTCAAAAATGGCCTAGATATCACTTACACCTCCGAACCTATTAACCGCATTACCCTAGTCAGCGGATGTTGGGCGGTAAGCAAGGGCTGGGACTTACATGCCTAGAGCAGAAGTTCTGTACAGATCGGGAGTCTCTTCTCGATCGTCGTCGTCCACATCAATGTTCTCGTCTTCATCCTCGTCCTCGGAGACTACGCTTTGAGAGACCTTTCCATCGCCACCGTCTTTGGTCTTTTCAGATGTGCGGCTCATCTTGATAGCGATCCGTGTGCTTTGTTAAAATAATGAGCGCCTGATCGTAACGGGCGCGACTACACTCACAGGTTATCCATTGGCCTAAGGATCGACGCCACGAGACCACGGACATTGGGGTAATTTAGGTCAACTTCAGCTAGTGCGCTGGTTAGGATCGAAACGAAATTCTTCTCCAGCATGATCTTCGCAGTGTGTGTAGTACTCTCGTCCTGCGATTTGCGGCTGCCGTTGTTGAAGCGCACAGTGAGAAGTCGGTTGCATAGATCTGCCAAAGCGAGAAGGCGTCCATATCTTGCATCCAGATTGTCTTGCAACGTGTACTCCTTGATAGCGCGACTAATGGCCTCCAGGGTGAATTTGCGGACCGAGATCAAGTCTGCGGAAACATCCTTCGACTCCACCCCTGCTGAGCTGTCGACGCAGAGAGCCACAAGTACGGACATCGCACAAGTACAAAGAGAGAAGGCTTGCTTCACCTTCGCATATGGCTGGGAAGCAACAGTTCTAAAAGTTATGAGGTCGGAAAGGAAGAACTGAAGGACAGCTGCGCGATGTTTGGTACCAGGATCTTTGGCAGGAGTCGACATTTTCTTTTTCGGAGAGTAAGACAAGAACGCAAGTTTGCAGGCATCGTAGGAAAACAGCAGTTCTGTGAGGCATTGCATAATGAAGCAGCAGTACGAATGCCGATCTTCATCATTGGGACCATCCTTGCTCGCATCGACGCTCTCGGAAGCGCTCTGTGTCACATCTTCGCGCTTCGTCGTGACGTCATTATCAGAGGGAGAGCGCACATTCTTCATCAATTCGCTTATGAGAAAATGTACCATTGTCTCCAAAGCCTCTGCATCGGGCCCATGTACCTCCAGTGGTGCTGGTTGATCAACCTGCATATCATTACGCTCTGTAGTGCCAGTGTCGGGGCTCGGCTGCGAAAGCCCAGGCTTGAGGGTAATGTGCTGGACAGCTGAGAAAGGCTGCTGAAGCTGGCACAGATCCTGAGTTACCTGGACAAATGCAGACGGATCTCTGAGAGCCATTGCACTGCAATTGCGCATGTATCCTGAAACGTCGATTATCCGTGTCCGTGGCTGAGAGAAGATACGCTTGATTTCTTGCTTCATGATGTGTTGAAGCACAGATAGCCCCTCGGCGATGTGGCGAAGTATGATCACCGCATACGATTGACCACTAGGAACAGCAGAGGCTTTGAGATGTGAGAAGAGGTGCTGGAGTCCATCACGCTTGATGAGTTCAGATGCTGTACCGTGGTCCCTCGTGAGCAAGACCAGCAGGCGGAGCGTGGACAACAGCTCATCCCTTGGGAGGTCGGGGTCAGCTAGTAACCGGAGGCAGAAATCGAATATAATGGGTCGCGCATCAGCATACGTTGGGCCAACAGAAATGTCCGGAGTGGTCACGGATTCATCCTCTTTTGGCACAGCGATAGTAGAGGGCTGTTCGCCGATGGTGAACAAAGCCTCCGTCACAAGGAGGTGGGAGGCTAGCCATTTTGGATGAGATGAATCTCCGCGGACAGAATTAGACAGGAGCAGAGCCAAAAGGGTGTCCATCAAGCTCTGTCCAAGGGCTTGCGGGAGCGTAGGGGATTCAGAGAGAACTATTGCAAGTAACCGACATCTTGCAGCCAGTGGCTGTTCATGAACGTCATAAGCCGCGGGAGAGAATGATTGTATATCGTCAATCAACGTGCGAATTGATTGCTCCTGGAGCTCATCAGTTGGCTGCATGAATGCCCGATGAACCTCGAATATCAATGAAGGGTGTTCATCAACCAGTTGCAAGGCTCTTGGGGGTAACTCTTTCTTCAAACTCTCCCTTGCTTCCTCGAGGTCTTTGCGTAACTCTTCAAGACCCTTCCCTTGCTCTTCGCTGGTCGATTGAGGAGGTGGGGTGGACTCAACTGGAGGAGCAGGGGGGCCAGAATCCTCAACGTCCATCTCCTCATCAGAAAGATCCTCGTCACCTCCATCAGCAAGGGCATCGCCTGCATCGTCCTGCTCCGCGGCAGATCCGTTCGGCTGCGGGTCAGGAAGTAATGGGAAAGGCTGGCTCAGGAGTAACTCGGTCGCAGCATTGACATTATTATGAGTGCGGGCAAGAGCACGTTCGGCGGCAGAGCGAGGAAATCCCATATCGGTGAGCTGGCGGATACGATTCTCATCTGGCCCAGCAGCTCTGATATGAAAACCGCTGCCAATAGCAAGATTGGTTCCACCATTGACCACCTCTTGAGAAGGATCACCCTTGAATTCTTCATTCTCTCCAGCCGTGACCTCAAGCATGATCTGAACAACCGACCTGACCAGCGTCAAAGGGGATGAACGAAGCCAAGAAGCCTCCCAGATACTGCGCAGTAAGGGTATGCTCTCGAGGCGAAGCCAGACAAGGAAATGGTGAGGCTCGAAATAGCCGGATTCCGTATCTTTCTTGTCCCGAGTCGTGACTAGTGACGTTTGGCCGGACTCGATGAGCGGCTTCGAAGAAAGTAATGGGTGCAAGAGGTGCAATGCAACCTTCAGTCCTCCCTGCGCATGGGCAAGTTCCTGCTGCATGGTCTCTGTTCGATCTTCAGGTTTGACTGCCGTTACGCCATCGATCAAGTCAGTGAAGTATTTGCAGACTCTGAAAATAGCTTCCAAGCCCTTTGCGCGTTGAAAAGCAAGAAGCAGCACGGTATGAAGAGTGGTGTTCATCGTCCGCTCTGTGGTACATTAGTTCGAGTATGGGAAGAGAAGCAATGCGTGTTTACCGTCCACAACTAGGATCGTCACAAGACCTAACATGACGCTGTGATAATCTAGGCAACACACTCGATCGCCTACGAAGGTCGTAGTGAGCAGATAGTCAACTTTTAAGAGCAAAAATATACCTTCGACCTCGTACTTGAGATGTTCCACCATGATTTCTGCAATAGTGGCTGATGCAGATAAAATCTGCTTCTTCTGAGTCGCATCAGGATTTCGCCTCGCATAGAACAGCTTGACGATGGCTAAGGGAAGTCCGAGAATTGCATTCAGTCAACTACATCGAAAGCTAAACGAAACCGTAAAACGAACCCTGGAAAAAGGGCGCCAAAGCGCTTGGAAGACCGTGCGTTAGATGCTTGAGTGCCTTGGCATTCTTCTCTCGCGCGGTGTCAATTTTCGGTGATGCAAACGACGATGATTGCGCGGGTGTTGATGCCGATCCCAGCTGAACGCCGTTGGCAGTGACGCCAGCATTAGGCTCTGGGAGAGGCACCGAACCATAGCTAGGTGATCTCCCCAGGGGAGATCCCTGACTGCTCGTACCCACCTCCATCCCCTGTGCCACCATGTCGGCTTTGAACAAGATGTTCTCCCACACCGATGCGCGGTGGAGAGCACCTAGCTCTTTGACGACCTTCGGCGGATCGCTCATGAGAGTCTGAAGAAGTCCGATTGCTGACCTTCCGTGTGCATAACCAGCAGTGGAGAAGACGTCAGCCAATACAGTGATGCGAATGTGAAGGGTAACCAGGTTCCGGAATTGTTGATTTGCTGTGCTTTCCTGTTCCTCTGTAAAACATATTCGAGCAAGTTCTGGCTGTCATATCTGGGGAGAAGGATTACCTGACAGATCAAGGAAAGGCGCCAACTTCGAGTGGGATTGGGGAGACTCCCAGAAGCTTTGAGAGTCGGAGAGGGAATTTTCCACGAGTTTGGAAAGATGGTGAAGTGCCTCGTTGGGTCCTACGTCCGCCATCGTCCGAATAACTTGTACTAGGGAATCTGAAGCAACGCTGTTCGCATAATCATATGGAAGGCAGGGCAAGGCAGTGAGCCTGCCAATACGCTCGAGACCCTCAACGTTCCTGATGAAATCTTTGCAATGTTGCGTGTGTTGGAACAGACCTTCAAGAAACTGTCGAGAACAAAGTAAATGCTAGTCCCGGAAGGAAGTACGCGGAACTCACTCGGCATAAGACATCGATGTAAAGAACTACGCTGTTGTCATGACTCCTCAGGGAGTCCTCGTCCGTCGTGTCCTCCTGAGCGTCAGAAACGCTAATGTCACTGTCCACAACATCCATCGGAATATCGTCCTTCTTGTCGTCCTTGTCTGTAGTTTGAGAGGCGAGCACGAGACCGTACCACTCTTTCTTGTCCTCGGGGATCACGAAAGTATTTCCAAGGTCCTCGATTTTACTCAGAGCAGACTTGACGGCATCAAAAATAGGAGTTTTCAGGGTTGGATGGTGGCGGATCAACTCGTCAACGGCGGTGCCGATTAGTACAGCGTTTTCCTTTTCACGAAGGACCTTAATATGACTCTCCGAAGTGAAGATCGAGATGATGCCAGGAATGACGCTTGGGCGAGTTGCAAGCTGGTCCTGACCAACCTGATTGAGGCAGAGCGCCCCAATTGCATTTGGGATGGCTTGGATGACCTGAGAGAAGACGTGAATACGAGCGCATTGATGGAAGAATAGTACTCACTTCAATGACAGGTTCCAGACCTGCTTCAATCACTTTGTAGAACACCTGAGGCAAACCTGCTTCTTGAATTGTCGGAAGAGACGTCGGCTCATTGTGAATAAATGTTGCCATGATGTTCATGGCTTTCACCACCATCAATCAAAGATCCCGCACAAAACCAGGGTGCTCACCGAGAGGCAGAAGACTAGGGCCAAACAGGCCACGATACTCCATGATCTTCTTGATCGATTGTGGCAAGGTGGAATCAATCAGGCCGCGCAGCCCTTCGGATGTACCCGTCGACTGCATCATGCGATGTATGGAGCGTAACGTGTGTTTAAGCATGGCGGCCCTTGGAACCGGAAGTTGTCCTGCAGCTATCATCGAACTTTGTTCTACTCCTAACTTACAACAGTCACTCACCGTACGAACCAAACAGGTCCCTGGAGCGCTCGTTTCCGTACATTGTGATATCAAAGTCGACCTCGTGCTGGTCAGATTTCAGCGAGTCAATGATTGGGTGAAGGGTGATGCCATACTATGCTCACCTGGATACGTGCCACCAAAACTTCGACTCCACGGGAGTTCGAAAACATTTGGAACGCGTTTGAGAAGGCGTAGAGGACGTTATCCATCAATTGCATAGCCTTCGAGACCATCTGGAGTCTCTGAGCTAACCTATTCTCCATGATCTGAACCAGCAAGGGAATTAGTCCTGCGCTAACAAGCATATTTCCCCCGTTCATGAGTTGCGCAAGGTAGGTCACGAATGAAAGAAGAGACTCGACGAAGGTGGGTGAGATTCTGCTTTCCGGGCTGCTAACCTCCAAGATAGTCTTCCGCAGAAGGGCCATGATGATTCCATGATTGACGGCAGCATTGACGGCGCCCAACACCTCGGTCATTTTTCCTCGGTACCTAGCGATCGAGTCTAGCGCTGAGATAGCCGCTGTCTGCACAGGTATCGAAACCCCACGATCCAACTGAAGAAGCTCAGCGATGTGGGTAGTGAGATCTGGCTCATACAGGAAAAGTGTTGATGACGCCTGAGTCTCGCTGTGCGTATGGCCATAAATGGCGATGCAAATGAGTCGTATGACGACAAGCTTCTCTCTCATAATTTCGTTGCCGGGGGCAAGTGCCTTAGCGGATCGAACGCGACAAAGGAGTTCGAACTTGTCTTCGTTATTCAGCGGATGCATCTCCAATACATCCGCCATAATCTCCATGACTTCTTTGTTCTTCAGGGTCCCTTCCTCGATATGAATGGTAGATGCGTATGAGTGCGAGGTCGAGGGTGGAACGGAGAGTTTGCGAGGACTGGATGGCATGGCTTCAATATGATCGATTTCCTTCCCCTGTCCCTTCTCCTTCTGGTCAGTTCGATAATAAACGAAACTTACATCACGAGCTTCGGCAGGAAGAACATCGACCTGCGCTGGGCCGTTTGCACTGACAAGATCCAGCAAGCTGATACCATGTTCGTGCACATTGGGCCACCGCTTGGAGAGGGAGAGTAAACGAGGTGTAGAGATGCTTAGGGCTGTTGATACTGCGGCCTGAGCGGAGTATTGTTGTGCGGGGCGAAGGAGAAGATTCAATGCTAGCGTGAGCACGTCAAGATCTGACGTGAACAGCAAGGAATTAAGTCTCTGAGATCAAGAATAGTGCAACAATGATTAGACGCGGGTCAATGGTTGAATGGAAAAAGACGCACATCATAGGAATTGAAGGTTTTGCGATTGGTGGAGTTCTCCAATAAAAGCCTTTCAAACCTAAGAATATGGCATATAGTTTTCTTTGTCGCTGGAGTGAACACATTTATCTGCAGCTTGTCCACATCATAATCCCGGATGGTTTCCTCTAGGATAACATCGAACTTGTCGAGGACCTTAGTCCAGGCATTAAGATCGGATCGCGGCCATTTCCAGGAGTCAATATCAGCCAAAACATCGGCAAGATCGTGTTTTGGAGTGTTTATGAGCTTTGTGACAAGCTCTGCTACTTGAGGATGCTGAAAACGCCACGACCGTGGTCAGATATCAATTGTTCTACTTGAAGAATTAGATCCCGACAACTGACCGGAGAGACCGCCCTCTTCGATTTCTGAGCTACCTTCATTGATCCGCAGCAAATGCGGGCAGATGAGACTTCAGTTCTGAATTGAAGGCTCGTTCTGGAGAAAGATAGGAAACTAATGTGGGGGAGAGTTGACGACGTAATTTGCCCAACAATATATCAGGAAGGTTATTCCCACGAATCGCGTCTTCAGCCACTTCCTACAATTTCGACGCGTTCTAAGTCAACTTGAAGCAGAATCTGAACAGTCTATCACTCAAACACCGCCCAACACGTCCATGCCTAAGCGTAAGAGTCCCAGCGACGACGAAGGCGATGATTTCGAACAGTCCGAGGATGATCAGCCGAAAAACAAAACCAAGGCGAGCCAAGTACTGTACCGCGTCCGTGAGGTCATGCTCATCAACAATTTCAACACAAACAGCAGGCCTCAAAGGCAACAGAGCGACCTGTGACTATCAAGAAGCCAAAAATTACTACTTCAGGCAGCCAAGTGCGCATATATATATTTTCAAAATAATATTGTACCATGAACCCCTGATTCCACGACTGGTCATCAGTCTCCATCAAGCTCCAAGAAAAAGTCCACCAATGACAATGGTGTGGAGGTCTTCACCAGTTCCGAGGGTGAAAGATATATCCAACTAGGCCAAAAGAAACGCGTAACCGTCCGTGAGTTCAAAGGTGAACCTCAACTTTCCGTGTACATACAAGCATGGCGCTGACAAACAGCAGGCAAGATTCTTGTCGATATTCGTGAATTTTATGGCAAGGACGGGGAAGAAGAAAAGCCGGGGAAGAAAGGGATTTCTTTGAATCCAGATCAGGTTAGTCTACTAATGTTATACTCGAGAGGCCACCTTTAACACCCTATCAGTGGGCTTCTTTGAAGAAGAGCATGGACACCATTGACTTTTTGTTTGCCAACTGCAAGAAATGACATCTATGACTCTATCTTTACCAATTGCCACGACAGTACTTAACGACCTTCTAATAGCATGTGTATCATAAATGTAATCATGAAAGACCAGCCGCCGCATCGTGTGCTCCCGCTAATCCTCTAGAATAAAACCCACGTAACCACGCGGTCGACTTAACCAGCGAAGCTTGCCAGTCCATCATGAGCTCAATGAATGTGACTTGAGAATACCCAGTTGCGAACGCCCTGCGAGTGGGTGCAATCAAGTGTGAAGTTAAAAGCGGATTACTCAACGCACCAAGCACCGCCCAAGATGTGACGGAGGGATCTGAACCCGAGTCCAACCTCGTGGAAGCGTCTTTTCTCATCTTGCCATACCGCCTTCATGCAGTACTTTGATGTGATGAGGAATATCCTGACCTATTGATCTCCGCGTTGAGATTGAGTCATGAAGTAAAAATTAACACTGACGCTCGAATGTGTCGTTGCAAGTGAATGGTCCAAGTGCCTGCAGGGTTGGTTAGTTGACGGCAGATTTCGATGAGGTGATAGAACCTACCTCGCAAGATCATTGAGCTTCATGACCATCAGTACCCGCCTAGGCAGTCGGCGCAGGACATCCAATACGGATACCAGTATATCTTCGCGATTGGCAACAGTATTTCGGATGAGTTCCATTTCCTCCTCAGTCTGAGATGTCATATCGAGCATGCCTGTGGCTCGTCGGATGTTGGTCTTCGGTTCGTCATCTTCAAATGTACCTTCGAGTGCCAACCGGCCTGGTGAAAAATATTAAATAAAGAAACATCTGCCAGCGCGGAGGGCTTGCCAGTGATTGCTACCTCGAAAATAGGATACTGTTCATAGAAACATCAAGACATGTTTTTTCTACCAAAGGAGAGAAATATTTACCAAATCAAGTGTGATGTTCCCGACCGCCTCTGCATACCTCCGACGATCAGCATCAACGGTTGGTGACGAGTGAGCAATGAGCGACAGCCACAATCTGCTGTAGTTCACGCGTAGTTCCCGTTCAAGATCGAAGTACAATCCATGGTCTAATAGTGCGATCTCAAAGTTGTAGGATGACTTGGAGGATTTAGAGGCAGGCCGTATTAACAAGTTACCTGCATCACGTCAGTTGAGCTAAGATCATAGAACGAAAGTCATTTACCAGGGTGAGGATCCTGTAGGGAACACTGAGTCAGACCTGGCTCGACTTCTCTTATCTAAATCACCTTACCGCATGGAACCACCCATTCACAAATACCATTCGATTAAAAATTCGCGTAAGCTCCAGTGCAACTTTATTCCTGTCAATGTTGTGCTTTGCGAGGTATGCAAGGTCGTCTACGCGACCTCCTTGGATATACTCCATGATGAGAACTCGTTTGTTCGCGGATATGACCTCGGGTATGTATAATGACGTCTTGATATTTTCAAAATCCGCAACCGCACGAGCCGTATTGCGGGCTTCGTGCACAAAATCCATTTCTCTTGGGAGGTTCTCCCGCATTTCCTCACCTAACCAGGTAAATTCGAATTCCGGGAACCAGTACTTGACCCAACCTACAGCAAACTGTGAGTGAGGCTGGGCTCTAGGGGCCAAAAACACATACTCAAAGTAGACTGGACCATGGTCATGTCAATATTATAGAATTCAACCAGGTGAGGATGTTGGACCTTTAACCAAGGTAAGCGTTTCCAATCAGCACAACCTTTCGGTGCACACCTTCACAGCAACCTTCTTGCCTGACGCCTTGTGATATCCGACATGAACCTGAGCTAAACTTGCGACACCAATAGGAACCGGGTCGAAATCATCAAAAAGCTCGTTTATAGGTTGTCCCATATCGGATAGGAACAGTGCTGTAATATCCTCGTATGGAGTGGCATCACATTTGTCTTGAAGTGGGGCCATCGTACTCGTCCATTCCCTTGGTAGTACGATTCTTTTTCGAAACGATTAGAATTTCAATGGCAGATCGACGCAAAGACGAACATACAGCGACGCGATATGTTGTCCCAATTTGATATAAATGCCTGGTGACATGGATCATTTCAGCAACGGGGTCCATTACCCGACCAGCGTACTGGAACAAACCTCCATTGGCCAGCAGAGCTTTCAGCACCTTCGTAGCACTCCGGACATGGCATTGTGAGACGGCTTCAAGCCTGTCTTCCTCGGAGCCATACGTGCGCGCAAAAGTACGCTTGTAATCAATTGCTCCGGAAATCGCAGCCCCTGCGCGTTACTGCTTAGTTTATGAAACATCAATTAGTCACCGGAACACCTTACGCGCAAGTCGGGAGCACCGTACAGTCGCCAATACAGCATGCCGGGAGGGCTGGTGATTATCATATGCATAGCACCCCGCACCAGTAAGCGCTAGAAGCGCCGCCGGATAAAAGAACCATGAATTTCCGCGAGGACGCTTTGGTTGAGCTCGGGGCGCGTCGGATGAGGCCAGGCGCTTATTTGGGTCAACATTATGGCGAATGAACGACTTTTGAGACCGAAGGAAGGAACGCGAGCTATGCCAGCCAGGTGGACCACGGAGTTTAAGGATGATGTGCATAGTCTGGCGGGAGCATGATCGGCGGCTACTAAAACTTTTCGCAATTACGTTCGTTTCACACTGCGGGGGCCCTCGGTTTTACGTAAGTGTACACTTACAGTGTAACTCTACAAGCTGCGACAAGTATGAACATTGAACACAGTGTCTTAGAACAAAGTCCTGACATATTATGTATGTCAAAATCAATCTTCAAACAG
Source organism: Suillus paluster (assembly GCF_016628075.1). Lineage (NCBI taxonomy): Eukaryota > Fungi > Basidiomycota > Agaricomycetes > Boletales > Suillaceae > Suillus > Suillus paluster. The sequence continues at coordinate 131,744 of NW_024537619.1, forward strand.
AGGCTGAAACGCCTGAAGCAGACATGAATGAATTAGTGCTCGGCTCCCCATAGAATGACCATAGAATGGTAAAACCTACCTTCTTCCTGCCCCCAACGTCGTCCTGCGTTGGCCCAAACTCAGTGTTAGTATCTTCGATAAGTTCCAAGCTTTCTGGATCATCATTCGCCGAAAGCATAGCCGAATCTCCGTCTTCGACGCTGATAAGATTCTGAGACGCCGCGAACCCAAAGTCAACTTCTTCGCCCTCTCCTTCGAGCATCGCCGCTAGTTCATCCTGGTTCATGTTTTCAATGCCCAAACCAGATCCACGTATCACCTCCCTGTCTGCCTGAGAGAGTTGTGAAAGGGGATAAAATAATGGAGTTCGATCCCGTGCTGGGGCTCGCCCCACTTCAGGGCTCCCGCTTGGTCCATCCGTTAATAACTGAGAGGACTGGGTGTAGAAAAGAGGCTCGGGTTCCAAGGGAACTCCATGGGACGGATCTGGCGGCAGATTCCAAGACAGCGAGGGAAGAGGTAGATTCTGATTTTGTGGGGAACCCGGTGTGTGCCGTGGAATATATGATGGTGGAGGCATTGATCGTGCATCGCTTTTGGCTCTTGAAGTAGCAGTTGCGTCAGGTGTGTGGGCATCCGTACGCTGCACAGCTTTCATCGATTTTTTGATTCTGGGTGTTTCGCTTCGCTGTCTCGAATTGCCCTCACCTTCGTCGTTTGGGCGAGGACGTTTGTGTGCGTTAAGTTGAGCAGAGTTTGAGGGAGCGGAAGAAGCTGAACCACTTATTTGTGAGGTGGATATGACGAAGAGACATTCTGACTCGTCGCCTTCAACGTCGATGAAGAGAGGGGCTGCAGGATCCGTGAAGCGTAAATCTAGGCAGAGGCTCATGGATTCCGCGAAAGCAATTGTAGCCTATCAGATAGAGGAAGTCAGAGACTATAGGAAGTGAGCATCACCGGTGGGTGACAAACATTGAATTCTCGCAGGTGGAAACCGATAGTAGTTGGGGATGCATAGACGTCATAGACATCGAACTCATCCGCGCTGATGGTCAGCTCTGTTGATAATTGAGCTTTACCTGATTTTGGGGACACGTATGAGCAATCCACCGACTGGTTCAGGCATTCCTACCTCTGGTGTCGATAGAAGACTCGAGGCTCTTGACGTCAACATCCGTGTCTCCAAAGGTCCATACGAGTTGAGGGTCGCTCTTTGCTCCTCGAGCATTAGGGAAATGCTCCGTTATGTCTTTGATTGCGCGTGGACCTATTGTAAGACGGGATTCATTCGAAGAGTCTGGGACACCTGGTGACAGCAGTGATGTAGGAACCAAGAGAGGTAGCCGATGAGTCTTTACGATGCCTTTATGCAGAATTTGAATGTCCGTGATGGAGAGGAATTTCATGCATACCATGTTTACAGTGCATTCGAATAATCAATCTGCTCTCTAATGTGTCCTGGTCCTCATCTGGCTCATCCTGCTCGTATAGATCCGTTGCTTCAACGATTGTAAACTCGCAGCGTTCAACTGTCTTTTCGATTGTTTTATGCTTAAGAATGGAAAGGAATGTCTATGGTTGGCAGTTGCAAACAGTCTGTCACGAAGCGCACGAAGGTAACAGAGCAGGCACACCTTAGCCAGCAACTGTCCTTTGACATCCTGAACACCATCTTGTGCTACACCATCTCTGAATTTATATCTGGAAAAGAACCTGCGTCCGTACTTGAAGCGACAGTATGCAGAGAGCGAGGAGTTAGTCGCGCTCAAAGAGAGGTGCTCTGGGTCTGCATAAATGACAACATCGTCGCCATATCTTGACAGACATGTTAGTGCCCTAATGAATGCTGGAACCGAGTGAGTTCTGTATAAATGCAAATATTATGGTTGGAGCAAACGTTTGAGAGCGACAACACTGAGTGTCGCTTGCATTAACCACGGTCTAATATCAAGAAGTCACTTCGACGCGTTGCGTCACGCGTAGCCGTCGGTGGCCGGTGTCATATACTTATTCACACTGCTTAAACTCAGTCATCCACTAATTTTTCAGGCTTGACTTGCTCGACACTTGGTTAAGTTGGTTTGGCCCTTTCAAATCGCCGCTGGTTTTTCGAGATGCCTCCTCCCGTGAAACTGGCTATAATTGGTGGAGGGCCATCTGCATTTTATGTAGCCTCGCGCCTACTCTCTCTCCTTCCGCTGAATGATACAGTATCTCCTCCACTAAGGGTGCACATGTATGACCGACTCTGGGCACCCCATGGTCTCGTTCGTTATGGCGTTGCACCTGATCACCCAGAGGTCAAGGTGAGTTTTAAATTTCTTTATGCCTCACTAATCACTGAGAACCCCCTCAGAATTGCACGCACAAATTCGATATGACTGCAACTGACCCGCGTTTCCGTTTCTTCGGAAACGTGAATGTCGGAAGCACGCCCTTCCACTCCATTCCTCACGCGCTTCATTTACCCCTGACATCTATACTCAATAACTACTCTCACTTACTGTTCGCAACGGGATGTACTCTTCCTACCCTACACCCCGCGATTTCTCCGTCTGCATACTGCATACCCGCTCTGTCCTTGGTACACTGGTACACACAACACCCATCTCATTCGTCGCCCCCTGCACTCGACAAGATATCACACCTCACATTAATTGGACAGGGAAATGTGTCGCTGGACATTGCACGTATTCTTCTGACTTCCCCCTCTGTCCTTCGTCAATACGATGTACCAGAGCATGTTCTCGAAGTCCTTTCCCGCTCTACCGTCAAGCACGTCTCCATAGTTGGAAGGCGGGGGCCTCTAGAAGCTGCATTCACTACCAAAGAGCTTCGGGAGATGATCAACCTCCCGGAGGCATCGATGATTCCCATAGAACCCGCCCTGCTCACACCTCCGCCAGGCGTTACGCCAACGCGCCAGCAGCGGCGCACACTCGAGCTACTCCAGAAGGGATCCAAGAATCCACCAGGGTCGACGCCTAAATCCTGGTCGCTAGATTTCTACCGCTCTCCTACTGGTCTCGCTCCTCCATCGACCGCCTCGGCATCAGACATGGCAAGTCTCACCCTTGCTCACACTCGTCTTGATCCTGCCACTTCTCGTGCGGTGCCTACTGGCGAAACATCTACTCTTCCTACTTCTCTCGTCGTCACCTCCCTCGGATTTCATGCAGATCCAGAGACAGCCTTCTTCGATCCTGCTATGCGTCACCTTCGTTCATCCGCAGGGCGTATCACTTCTTCTGAGGGCTTAGCCTTGAAAAATATTTATGCGTCTGGATGGGCAGCCAACGGCGCCAACGGCGTGCTTGCTTCGACTATGATTGATGCATATGCGGTCACAGGCACTATTCTCTCTGACATAGTACCGCCTTCAGAAGCGGTAAAAATTACTTCCGCGACATCCGTTCTACCAATGGGGATAGCTCCAGATAAAATGCTCAATCCTCATCCAGATCTTGATGGATTACCATCAGAAATCGTCCATGGAATCAATGATGGCATGGTCATCCAATATGATGACTGGAAAGTCATCGATGCTGAGGAAGTTCGCAGGGGCGAAGCCCTGGGAAAGGAGCGGGAGCGAATGGGCTGGAAAGAGGCTCTCTCATTTCTCACTCTCTCGGCACCATCGTGATACGATAATCGCGTCGGCGGAGCCCTGGTGAGGGCTAATCAATGGTCTATTTATCATTAACGTTCCATCAAAGTTCGCTTGTCTCTACATAGATCCCCGTTCTCCATCGCAAATCCATCTTAATGCCTCAGCTCCACACTCCGAGGATCACGCCTCCTCAACCCAGTGACATCTGTCCCGTGCTTTCCGGGGCTGGGTAATGGTCGGCGTTGCGGTAACTTCGAGGCCGGTACATTCTGGAAACTTTGGTGACCTGAGGACTGTGGGGGTATACACCGATAACTGGCCTGCAATTTCAAATCATTTACTCAATCCCAAAAGGAGATGCGTGGCATTAGGCAAACCTCGGCTTCCTGCTTTTGCTTGGAGTAGAATGCGAACAGGTCCGCAATTTGCTGCTCGATCGCTTGCTTCTCTTTGTGCAGCCTCCCAACATCCTGTGTCATCACTGAGACTTCACGGCCCAACTCAGCCTTGAAATGTTCAACATGAGCTGTTCGTCAGATCATCATCATAACAGGACCGTGATGACACAGGATGAACGCGCCTTGCACATTGATTGCTGTGGCCTCTTTCATCGCTTCCACAAATCGCAGTCGTTCTCCTCGAATCTCCTCAGTCAGTTCTAGGCAAGTATCAGATAAGTCCTGCTGGAAAAAGGTAAACCCTTACCGCTCGACAACGCTCTCAGCATTTGTTCCTGGTCTACTCTTTGGCGATTGATGATTTCCATCACCGAGTCCGTCACTAAGAAATATTGTCATTTAATCATCGACGCCATACAGAAGACCCAACAAACAAACCAAGAGTTTTGCGTTGTTCATCTCCATGAGTGAGATGTTCTTGAACGACCTGGATCAACTCATGAATTATTGATCGCAAATTATCTCCACTATCCGCTTGATTCTGTGCCGCCTCCAGTAGCTGTTGTACCTGTCCGGTCAGGCCAAGGCTCGACAGTTCTTCAGACGTGTTGACACCCAGTTGTTTACAAAGTTGCTCGACACCAGTCGCGACAGCCTGTATCTGCGTTGTGCCGTTGTTGACGAATGCGTCCAACCACTAGTGAGAAATCGTGAGTAGCAATACATGTTTTGTGCTCATGAGCTTACCGAGTTCAGCTCGTTCAGGTAGCGGATGCTGTCAGCCTGCTGTTCGAGCTGCACCTTTTTTTGTTCTTCATCCGCGTTCAGGTAATCCAGGACGGCTTTCAGCTTGTGAAAGTCCAGCTAATGAAATTGTCTGATTGAAAGAAAAAAACTGACCTTGTCGTCTAGCGGCTTGTGTTCTGGGATATCTGCATCTTCGTGCGGGCTTCTTGTAGCTGGACTCAACGGGGTATTACCAGTCTTGTAAAGCGAGGTGAGCTCGTCCAGCTTCACATATACATCTGAGAGATCCACGTTTGGAAAGGGAGCTAAACTTTCCGTCGGCGAGGTCATTCCAGAGAAAGGAGGTCGCAAATTGTTCATGGCTGTCATACTCGTGCGTGACGTGGACATGGACATCTCCCGCTCTTGATTGTGATGGATAACATCGAGTTTGTCAAGAACACGAGGAAGATTCGACTTCAACTGCGTTTGCATGACGTCCAGGATCTTCATAATCGAGTTTACCTGCAGCTGGACTGTGCTGGAGGAGCTCTGCTGATGGATATCCTCTACCCTGGCGGCCAATGCCTTTACCGTAGACAGAATCGCCTCCTTGGCCTCGGTAGAAGACTGTTTTATGGTGTCAGCCATCAGCGGGGCCAACTCACTGGGAAGGTGCAAAACATCGCGTTGCAACGCAACTATTTGTTCGCTGATACCTGCTGTTTGATCGAAAGTCATTGCTGCACTTTTCTTGATCAGTTCCGTCATGGGTACCAGCTGCAGATCAATGTCGAATGTAGGTGGCGGAGAAGGTGTGGACGGTAAATCTTCCTTGGCAACTCGCGGAGTGTCAGGAAGAGTAGGAGCAGGCGTTAGAGATGTCCTACTACGAATGAAAGCACTCCTCGACCGCGAAGAATATGTTTCAATCGATGCCGGCGACCTCGGTAGTGGGCTGGGTCTACCACTGGTCAACGGCGAGTCGCTCGAAAAACCCTCCTCCTTGAACCTCTGTATTTCCGCAAACGCTCGGCGAGCACGCGTAGGCCTGATCGTCTGAGCACCCTGTAAGTGCGGCAGAGTAGAAGCGCTACTCGCTGATACTGGCGAATTTGTCTGCTCAATCTGCGCCAACCGTTGGGTGACTACGGAAAGGTTTCCAAGTTTGGCGATGGATGGGCTCTTAGGACCAGAGCTCCTTGGCGATATCTGTGACGGAGGTCGCGGAGGCAAGATGGACATCGGAGAGCAATTTTGGGGCGAGTCGTGCAGGCTGAAACGAGCTGGAGACTGACTAGACAGGGGTGATTTGATACTCGGCGTTGGAGGGAGAGACTGCTCTGTTGTAAGTGAGCTCTCGGATTCGACACCACTAGAAGATGTATATTCGGAGGAAGTATACTCTGATGCTGACGGAGGCTGCAAGTAGTTTTGTCCTTCGCGCTGCAAGTTTGTCTGTATCGTTAGCGCCTTTTGCCGAGTTGCTCCTTGTGACTGTCTCTGAAGTAACGCATCCCTGCGAGAATAGTCACATTATCTGCATCGCTAAGGGCGTATGTTTGATGACCTTACCATATGGCACTGACCCATCGTGCCCGTTCTCGACTTGATGATGCAGTCAATTTTTCTCTTCGACGCCCCTCGAAAAGCAGCTCGAATACCTTAGGCTCGGACTTGTCTGTCGAGTTTGGAAGAAGAGCCTTTTCATCAGGGTCCAGTCGATTCAGAGCAATAGAACGAACATCAGTGCACCCGTCCAGTGGAATGACATGACTCGAAGGATTGGCATGAACAGTATACCATGTTATGAGTATATGCGAGGTGTGCAAGGTAACAGTGCAGGACGTCCAGACGGGCAGGATAGGAGAAGTAATGGGTGATGATGACTTTGAAAGATATAACAGCGCACCGGAGTGAAGTGCGGAGACCTCACCAGCCGACAGTACCATAGCACCTGCATCATGGGTGACGGCAGCGTTGTTGGTGTACATTGAAGGGATATGAGCCATGCTCGGGGCGTCGATCACAACTGCAGGCACGTCTTCTTCTGAGTCATCTGCGTCCTTCCCTTTCCTTCCCTTCTGGAAGACGGATAGGAAATTGCGCAGCGAGGCACTCAGAGACCTCCTCTTCCCTCTACCATGGGAGCGAGACGATGGAGATGCGCCAAGAAAGCGAGCTGCGCTGGGTGGCCCCCGAGCAGTTGATGACTCCTCCCGTGAAATGGACTCGTATCTGTTAATGAGTTGCTTGGCTGACTGACGCCGCTGGACGGTCGGGTGGCAATGACTGGAGCCTTTGTCAAGAGAGAGGTAATGCGGTTCTGCATCGACGCGGTATGGACGGCTACCCGTGTCCATTCTCCTTGGACCAGCGACGGTCGTCCCGAAGCTTCGCACCATCAGTGCCGACTTTGTAGACTCGATAGCTGTGCTAGTCCCAGCGACCGCTGGTATATCGAGATGGTGTCGGTCGACGCAGCACTGCACATTGTAAACGGAACAAGCCATGCCCAGAACTGGGGCCAGGCCGTTTCATAACACAGGCAATATATTACCCGAGATGCCAGTCTGGTACATAACCTCTCCGCGAGGCTACCGTGCACCAGATTTATAACAATAGGCTGCAACTTATGTAAATGAGTAGATTCTTCGATTGTGAAGATGCAAACGAATATACAGTCGACGACATACTAGACGTTGAACAATCCCCGAGGTGCCTGTCAATCTGTGAATTCCACTGTTTCCCATCCCCACCATCATGTAAGTAGCATCCCCTGTGGTACCTCACACTACTGTCTCCTGAGTCGGAGTCCCGTTGCAAACCAAAGGATCATAAGAATTAAGCACTAGTATCCTTAAGGAACGACCAGATCCAAGTTCAAGCAGGAACGCACGTGACTAGACATGATGATGTCGATAAGTAGTACCGAGTCTCTAATTTTGATGCTTGATTCTCGATTGCACTATAGGAGGCTCAATCATGCATGTCTGTCTCTTACCCACAGAAATCCTGATGGACATATTCGCTCTCTTACTCTATGACACCAGTACTAGTGACACACTTGCTGCCCTTGCAAGAACTTGCAGGACATTCAAGGAGCCTGCACTTGATACGCTTTGGGAAAACATAAATGGGTTCGAGCCACTCATCTCATGCTTGCCTGAAGGTGTTAGTAGCATGGAGCAAGGAAAGTTGGTGAGCGAGACACTCAAGATTCGGATCAACACGATGTTGAACACTCAAAATTTTCACATAGACCCTCCAAAGACCTCTCTTAATCGGAGAGTGGAGGATTATTAGTCAATATGCACAACGTATCCGCTTTTTGGACGTCTCAAGCACTGAGCTAGACATCATAGACGATCGGGTCGTGCAAGCCCTCATTTCTGCGCCATCACCCGCACCGCTCTTGCCGAACCTTCGTGGGTTAGTTTGGTTGGATGACCGAGAATGCTTCTTTCCGTTATTGCGCACCCTCATTGTGTCAACTATCACGTCGATTAACCTGGGCTTTGGTTCAAATTCCCCCACTTTCGCCAAATCTGCTTTGTTCGCGTCCCTCGGAGCTCGATGTCCATCCATTCAGGAACTCAACTGTATATATAACGGTGACTCCGAAGAAAGTTCAGATGCAATATCTGAAGCCCTATGTGGCTTGCTAGAGCTCGTCCGTCTTGAAACAGGGATCCTTAACGCACAAGCACTTCTTCACTTGGCTTCTTTACCGTTGTTGAAGTCTCTGCACTTCAGCGTGAACACGAATGACATTGATGAGATGCAACCCAATTCCACTCCAACATTTTCCTCTCAACTCGATCAAGTGCACATCACCGCACCATCACCTCCCGTTCTTACTTACTGTCTCGATAACGTCCGGTTTCTCTCCTGTCGATCAGCAATCTTGTGCGTCGATCACGATTACAGCAATCTCCAAATGCTGTATGACCCACTAGATATTCCAGAACTCATTGTGTCGTTTTCGGAGTGCTTCTGTCATACTCTTGAAGAACTCCATTTCATCTTCGAGTTCGAGTTCGACTCCCTTTTCGACGACGCACTTACAGATCCCAGCTTTGCACTCGGATTTGACGTCATTGCCCCATTGCTGTCCTTTAGTCACTTAACGGACTTACGGCTCGATTGGATGTGCACTTCAGCCATTGATGACGCCTCACTCAAGACAATGGCACAATCCTGGCCTCAACTTGAGAAGTTCTGGTTTGGATGCGCGGCTCGTTGGCTGATTCCGCCATCTATCACCTTCATAGGACTCGCCCACCTCATACATCATTGCCCGCGCTTGTGCCACATTGAAATGCCCTTCTCCGCATATCCAATAGACGACATCGACAGCGAGCCATTCTTTAAAACCATTCCCAACGGAAAGATCACCGAGATTGATGTCGGGATTTCTCCGATTGTCGATCCCATCGCCGTGGCATGTCAACTGCATATGTTGCTGCCCAAGCTGACTACCGTGGACGTCTTCGACTGGGAGGACACGGATGCTGACTTCCCCGTGCCGCCGCCATTCGTACATTTTGAAGATCAATGGAGGAAGGCGAATGAGTTCCTGGGGGTGCTTACTACAAGCGCAAAAATGAGAGAGAAAATGATTCAAGTACCACAGGAGTCCATGTTGGCCTAACAGACCTTGAATGACTTGGATACCTACAAGTATGCCAGTACTTGTCCTCACATCTCAATATTCCCAGTGTAATCATTCTGCCATCATGTGAATATCACCTATACTATAGCGACCAGTCTGTTATCCAGATTTCAGTACCTGTTTATCAACCTACGTTGACAGTTATTGACAATGAGAATACCATTTGCCCAGTGATCCCCGCGAATACGAGTAGCGGCTCCACGGATAACTCATGACGTACACAACTCACAGAACCTTTTAACGGTGCCACATCTACGATAGACTCTCATGATACGACCCACTACTGCGGCTCTTTGCCCACCAACAGGTCGGCTCTCCTGAGTAGGGCGCTAATGATAACACCCTGGCTCGCTGGTGCATATGCACAACACAGGGGCGAATCTATCATCCATGCATTCCGTTGGAATCATCTATCCGTGAGGGCAAAATACGAGACCCTGACAGCGTATCGATACCCAAGGTTCCTTTGAAGCTTTGGGCAGGGTTCATCGTGACAAAGCTCCTGGCTCGGATTGAACGTTCAAGTTCGGGCGAGGAAGTAGAGACTCCGCGAAACCATGTCAAGAGTACGCAATAGCCGTACTAGAATCTGACGGTGGGGCTAGAATCTCAGTCTATCCTTTTTTTGTTGCCGCCGGCGAGAACAACTTGGCGTAGCCTGACGCGAGGAACCCCTGTTAAGTAATAAGTAAGTACTGACGAGCCGTTGCTACCAGCATTTTAGACATTCTCCCATAGTAGCCGCTAACAGAGCCAAGGTAAGTAGCATTATAACACAATGAGAAATGAGCTCACACGTAGATGGACGTGAGAGCACTGCTGTCGAAATTCGCGTAGTCGCGTCTTCGTTTGCGGTGGCACTTCAGGAAGTTCAGCGGTCACCCGCCCGTCTAAGCGAGATGGACAGGTCAAAGCTCAGTGCTCAATTGTCGCTGAACAAGGACCTAGAGAAATGTCAGACGCTGTCAGACGTCGGGTGTAGTTTGATGACTTTCAGTTGTAGCGAACTCTTGCCGAGTCAGAATTGAGTGAGATAGGCTCACTTTCGTACGGGTCGTGAGGTAAAGGGTGTCACGGATATACATCAACTCACCGATCACAGCTGATCAGCGTGACCACTGTCCTTTCTGTGCATGCTGGTACGAATTTCCTTGCAAGATTTATAGCAGTAAGATTCACATCTCAGAACCGGAAAAACCCGATGTCAATATATCATGTCAAGTTCGGAAGTTCTGACAATCAATGAATTTAGTACTATGCATTGCATTGCAGCGCGAATATACAATGAGGAGGGTAAGTGGGTGCCGTAGGGCAGGAGGAGACATCTATTGTAATATAGATTGGAAAGAGGCAGGTATGAAGCTAGTGTCCTGAGGGTTGAGGCTGGATAGTGTCTGGTACTGTGGACGCGACACCGAGGGCACATGAGATGTGATGTAAGAATATGGGAGGGAGGGGAGCAAGGGCAGAAGACGAGTGATGCAAGTGAAAAAGGTCAGTCAACGAAGTAAAACTCGACGACATTACGTACGTTGTGGAAGCTGTGGTCGTGTGCCTTCGCTGAACACACGGGAGAGAAGGACACCGACACCCTCGAACACACCCAAGAGAATGCCACACGCAATTGCAGATCCTAGTGCTGATTTTGGGCCACCTGGGATCCGATACCATGCCATCAGCAAAAATGGAGTAAATAAGAGGGGAAACTGACTTCGTGCGGCCAAACATCCACCCGTCATGAACCCCGAAATAATGGCATTCCACGCATCCTCTTTTTGCCGCCAACCTTTCACGGCACAATCGAAAGTGGAGAACATGCCTCCCCAGACACCAAAGTTTCCGCCTGTGACTGGTGCGCGTGCTTTGATGGTAGAGATAGCACCGACCAAACGTTCGCCCTGTGAGTGTCGATGTCAGGTCGGGTCGAGCTATGAAGGAGAAGGTATGAAAGAAAGATGAAAACTAACCCTAGGGGAGTTCCGTGCACCCTTGATACCGTGCCATATACCACCACCGACAGCACCCATCGCAAATGCGCCTCCAAAGTCATTCAATATGACCCATGGACTTTAGGATAAAGGAGATTAATCAGCCTATTTGTACTTCCCAATGGTTTGTTTTATACGCACCATGGATCTCTAGTGTGGTCAGCATGGGACATAGTGAGGGGTGAAGTAGTCGGGGGGAGGGGAAAGGTGAAGTAGTTAGTGAGCTAGCGGCAGGAGGTTGCGACAGCTCCTCAGGATAAATTTCATTCCCACGATATTAGTCACAGCCACCGGTATAAGCTACACTTGAATTTTTGGATTCATCCCATGTTCAGGGTCATCTATAGCTAGCTTACACCAGTTACTCTTGCTGCTGCCAAAGTACGTCTCTCTGGTTCAGTAAGAGTAACTGGTGCAAGAATACGGCGTCGAGGACAAAGGAACAGTGCCGTAGGCGCGACATCGTTTGTCGTGGGGGAAGGTTCATTCTATTGCAAGACAGTACTAGTCCAGCACCTTCTAGTGAACACGTAGATTATCACCTCGGAAGCGAAGTAACCGGAGATTGACGGAATCAAAATTGTACGCCGACGAAGTTAGCCAGGTGACCTGTGAAAAGGCTGTGAATCGTTGTTAACTACGACGACAACCCAGACGTGTATCTTAGACTGCCAGCAGCAGCAGGCCGATTGCCAACTTATCACTGACGTTGAACGCCATGGATATCTCGTGAGTACGCTCAGTCACAATGATCTCGCATCGATCCCTTAAACACCGATCGCGCTCAGCTCAATCCTCCAGGGTGGATACCAGCACCCCCTGTCGCGCTCCTGGCAGGGTCGCAGGCAGCTTACAAAGTCCATGTTCATGTACCCCATCTTCATCACAGATGACCTTGATGCCAGCGTCGTAATCCCATCGCTGCCCGGTCAATGCCGCTGGGGCGTCAATAAGCTCGAGTCTTTCCTTGGCCCATTGGTAAAGAAAGGACTGCAAAGCGTCATCCTCTTTGGTGTACCCTTGAATTGTGAAAAGGTGAGCCTCAAACCGGCGAGACTGCGCGCGATGGCCTTATAGATCTTTCAGGACGGCCGTGGTACCCCAGCAGACGACCCATCTGGCCCCGTAATCCAAGCTATTAAAAAGATCAGACTGTTATTCCCATCTGTGTACATCGCCTGTGATGTATGTCTGTGCGAGTACACTTCACACGGGCACTGCGGTCTGCTCCATGGTGACGGCACAATCAACACCAAGCCCTCCGTCCTGCGTCTCGCAGAAGTGGCCGTCAACTACGCCAAGGCCGGTGCGCATTGCGTAGCTCCCAGCGATATGATGGACGGGCGTATCAAGGCGATCAAGCAGGCACTCATGGATGCTGACTTAGCCAGCAAGTGCACCCTTATGAGCTATTCAGCCAAGTTCGCAAGCGCATTGTACGGTCCCTTCCGTGATGCTGCTGGAAGCGCACCATCGTTTGGCGACCGCAAGTGCTACCAGCTCCCTCCTACCGCCAAGGGACTCGCACGACGCGCAATAGTGAGGCTCTTTGTCTCTTGTCCATTGCACAACTCATCGTCTTGTTCCTCAGCAACGGGACATGGTAGAAGGCGCAGACATAATCATGGTAAAACCTGCGCTCCCATATCTCGACATCATTTCGGATGCTGCACAGCTCGCACCTGACCATCCCCTGGCTTGCTACCAAGTCAGTGGTGAGTTTGCGATGGTCCACGCTGGTGCTGCTGCAGGCGTCTATGATCTGAAAACCATGGCGTTTGAGACTACAGAGAGCATGGTCCGGGCAGGTGAGTAGATCAATATTGGCTTCTCGGTGCTCTGACACGACTTCATAAAGGCGCGACCCTGATCCTCTCATACTTCACGCCGGACTTCTTGGACTGGTTGGAGGTGTAAAATTTTAGAAAACAAAATCGATGCCGTATGGAGGCCATGGACGGCACTAAAAGGCACTCTATTTATCAACTAACGTGTAAACTCGACTCGTTGTGGGTGTAATATATGTCTTCTTGGCGGTGTATACTTCCTGAGCGCTGAGCTCGGTCCACTTGAAAATGAGGATGGGATGTAATGGACGCCAAAATCTAACATCTTATTCTCATTCTCAAGTGAACTCGGTCATCTAACATCACGTTCTCATACCCAAGCAATTGCATGTTGTCCCGTATGCTTCCTGGTAGACTCGTGACCACTTGCCTCACATGTTTTGAGGTGTCAAGGGGGGAATATTGCCACACGTACAGCTTATTTTCACTTCACTGAAATAAGGACGAGACTACATAGCTTCCTGTTGGCTTCCTGGCTCGTGATGATTGAGACACGCCGTGAACACGTGACCGTGCTAATTGAAGAATACTGGGTTTGTTTATTGTACGCGCCTTTTCCGATAGAACCACGATCATCATCGATGGCAGGCCAGCCAAAGACAACCGTAAGGCGTCTATCTCAAGTCTTTGTCGAAATTCCCTCTTCAGCATTGCACAAACCCAACAACAATAGTACACCAACTACCAGTAACCCCGCGCACATGTCAAGCCGCAAAGAAAACGCGTTGCGCGCATCCGTCTCTCAAAACACCGTCATGAACAAGTCTTCCAAACGCAAAGCAGCCGAAACGCACGAGCAACCGGCTAAGAAAACAAAGATTCAAATAAAGCCGGGTGATACGCGCCGTCCCCTTGCAAACGCCACTCCGGACTTTCCGAATGGCTTTGTTTATTGTCATCAATGCAACAAGAAACGCGACGCACTTCTCACCGTCCAATGCACACGTGAAGACGCGAAATCTAACCGACGGTGCATCGCCAAGTACTGCGGCCCCTGTCTCAAGAACCGCTATGGGCTCGCGCTTCAGGATGTCTTGTCTACCAGTACCGCCCCGGCAGGCGAGAAGAAACGGCATGTATCGGGCGAGGGGTACTTTTTCAAGTACGTCGTGATTCTGATGCTCTATATGCGTTTGAAACTGAGTATATGCGCGGTGCTTGTGCTCACTTAGGTGTCCCCGATGTGAGGAGACGTGCAATTGCGTTACCTGCAGGAAGGCAAAGGGCCTTGAGCCCACGGGGTGTGTACCACGCGTTATGCCACGACTTGACCACTAATTATATCGCCCCGCATAGGAACCTTACTGTCACAGCGCGCAAATCGGGGCTTCAGTCAGCCGCAGATGTCCTACTGCAAGATCCAACTGCGGCTGTAGGTGTCTAGTTCGGTGCTAACCTCCCAACGCTGACGAATGCGCACAGGGCCCGATGGCAGGTAAACCTGTATCTGAGAAGAAGTCGAGAACATCCAAGTCCGCGCTCCAGCGTACTACAAGTACCACCAGTAAATCCAAGTCCGGATTCATTAAGAATCATGCGCATATATCCACTCCTGCACCACCTCCAGCCCCGAAACCGCTTCCCAAGGCTCTCTGGACACCCGTCCGTACACATCTCTCCCTGCACGGAGCGGAAGCCCGCATCTACATCCGTGAATTTGCACTTCGATTCCTCCCCCTGTCGCGTGCACACCATGATGAACTCGAGTTTCTCTCCCGCTCTCACCGGGGTTTTGACGACGACGACGACGACGACGGAGATTTAGAACCCTGGGTTTCAGAAGGATGCCTGAAAGCACTGCTGATTGCATTGTTAGGCATGATAGAAGTAGAACCCAAGGTGTGTTTCAGTCTTCTCCCTCCGTCCCGTTCCACTCATCATTCTGGTTCCCATCAGATTCTCTCCACAACAGCCAACGCGCTCCATCAGCAGGCGTTCCTCTTCAGGATCGTCAATACCTTGAGCACCCTGAGCACCCTCCCTTCCCTTGCTCTCCCATGTCCTACACCCGCTCCAGAGCACCTCCTTGAGTCCGTGCCGATCATCAGAACCCGTTCCGCCCGCAATCCGTCTCACCCGCAGAAGGCCAATGAAAAGAGCAAGGAAACAGACTGGCCCGAAGTAGTCCGCACCTCACAGCTTATACCCGTCGTCGGTGCCCTTGTAGACCATGCAATACAAGGACAGGCAGTGAGGGATACATTGGAGGAGGGCGTAAAGGAAGGAAAAGAATTGACCAGGGAAAGCGCAGAAATGAAGAGAGCTTTGGATCGGGCTGAGAAGGAGAGAAAGGAGAGGGAGAAAGCGGAGAAGGAGCAACTGGATAGGGAGAAAAAAGCGCAGGGGAAAGACAAGAAGGCGAAAGGGAAAGGCGGCGTCACTGCCAAGGAGAAGGAGAAGGCACCGCAGGATGCGAAGGGCATAGAGAACGGACCGACGCATACGCTGACGCCCCAAACTGCCCTGACCCTTGCCTTATCCTCCTATACCCAACGCGTCGCACCACTAGGTCGGGACTCAGAAGGCAGAGTATACTGGGCTCTGACTCCAGGGCGAGGAGAGAGAGATGCTTCACGCGAATACCTTGCCTCCAATGGTGAAGTCGGGGAACGAGACCAAGGGTCCAAGATTAAGAGCCACAAAGCCAAGTCGAAATTACCGTGGACTCCGCCCTCCCTTTCAGAACGCGCGTCACACAAACGATGGAGCTGGTTCGTAGCTGTGTGGGGTGTGCGGCCGGGTCTTGAAGAGAGACTAGATCCTCCAAAGGATGAAGACTACTCAGAAGATGATTCCGAGTCCGAGCCCGAACTTGATTCTGAAGCGGATGACGAAGAAAAGAGCAAGAAACCAAGGAAGACGAAGAATAAGTCAGAGAGTTCCAGATGGTACGCCTTCTCAGACCCCACAGAAATCTTCAAGCTTGCGGAGTGGGTAGAGCGGAAGGCTGGACTTGAGTCGCGTTCGGGGAAGTCAAATCCGCGAGTTATATCAGCCTTGCCTTCTCGCGCGGCGTCCGCATCGACGTCCCATGCAGTTTCGGCCTCAAACGCCAACACGTCAGCGTCCACCTCCCGTGCAGCCTCATCCTTCGACTCGTCCGCGGATAAACTCAGTAAAGCCTCGAAATTTGCCGACTCGCTCTTAGCAAATGTTAAAATGATCCCCTCATCTGAGACCGACGAGACCGAATCTGACGCCAGCGAGGACGAGTCCAGTGATGAAGACCAGAGCGAGGATGATGATATGGATGTGGATTCGCCCGTAGACTTTGATGACACACCCCGCACACCCCAGCTCCGATCACTCGTCCGTGAACTCCGAGCGTACGCGGAGCTGTTGAAGAAACGAGCTTAGGTTGAGACATATGCGCAGGCCGGGGATTTTTTTCCCCCTTGGACTTCGCGTGCGTTCTCCCACCTCCGCATCCATTGACTTTACACATCCTGTATTGCTTCAGCTCCAACAGTAACATGCTCCGTTTATTTCCGTTCCATAATTGATCGGCATCCTACTTTGACTCTCTGACAATTAATCGACTCTCGACTGCCTTGCTCAACCATTGGTCCTATACATCATATCTTACGAGGTTCCGCATCTTCATATTCGACGCCGCCCTTTTTCCACCTCCGCCGTCTTTTACTTATCAACCGACTTTGCATCGCTTTATGCGCATGGACAGCGGTACACCTATTATACATTGCACAGACTGGGCGCGTTGATTCGTAGACTTATTCACGTTTAGACAGATACCTATCCCGCTGATATTTTTTAACATAATTCCTGGTCCATACGATTCAATCCGATCAACTGTTAGGCTTCAAAGAAACGGCGAGGAAGGGGTGGAATAGTAGATCTGATTGACAACGAACAAGGGTGATTTCATCACTGCTGCCTTTAACCTCATTCTGCTAAGGGTGTAACACATTCTGCTTCGCCACGAGATAAAGGAGGCCTATATAGAACGATCACTTGGCGCTCAAATCTGATCACTTCCGGTTATCGATGGGATGTTCCATAAACGATGACGGGCATGCCGTAGTGTGTACTGATTTATAGACTCATGAACAGTCCGTCTATGAGGCAAACCGTCGATAGACTTCGAAGTTGCTTGTCCGCACAATAGCCTCCCTAGTGTCTGCGCGCTACTAGTGCCAGATGTCATGTGGACAGTTTCCCCCTCTCTGCTTCTCTCGACCAGATGATTTATCGACTTCCAGAACCGTTACCAGCGAATCGATGCAAACGCATATTGCAACCTATAAAATGTATCGTCATCGCCCTTGACGGTTCTATGCGCTATGGTGAATTGGAGTGCGGTTTCAAATTCGTCATCTTAGGTGATGCCTTCATAGATTGTACACCCTTTGTTATCTTAGGACCGCGTTTCTCGCCCTTATGTTTCTCACTAGTGTTGCATAAGTGTGATTACCTGCGTACCGAATCGAGGCAACAGTAAGTTTCAGTAAGCAGACATTTTTGTTCGACCATGCGGTGGTATCGGAGCAGCTCAATCACTGACATGCTCCAACCCATCACCCTGGCCTGGGGCAACATCTCCTTGCAATCATGGTTCAGGCACATGTCGATCTCGATCTTTGAGAGATCTGAATGCATCAGCAGGACGAAAGTAGGAATGGTATTTTCTGCAATGCTACTGGTCAATTTATTTGTATCTAAACTATAACACGTATCATTATGTAGGTCGGGTGAAGTCCCTCCGCACTTGCCTCTGGATAAATGAGAATTGTATATTCTACGACCGTCTCACAGCTGGCAACCGGCTCAAAGGCCACAAGCACTGGGTCACATGTGCTTTCACCCGTCTCGTCACTTCTCAGCTGACAACAGGATCCATCCGTTACACACTTCCTCCATCCCTCTCGCTTTTGTTATGAGGATCTCATCAGCAGATTAAAGTTACGATACGCAGTTCTTCTTCAGCGAGCATACCAGCGTACATTCCTAGATGGATCACGGTTATACCACCAATGCTACTGAGATGCGCCCTCCTTAACCTAGTGTCCTTACCATCTCGCACACGTGTTTCTTTTTGCAGGGACGGAGCGGAGCACCATCGCAAGGCACTATAAGACGAGTCGACGACAACACTCTATTAATACTAAGAAACGACTTGCATCAAAGGATCAACGTCGGTGCAATCCGTTGACCCAGAAGCTCTTTAGTCAATGCGACAATTTTATTTATTTTGTTTCCATTTATGTCCTATGGAGAGTAATACTCTCTACGCAGGACAATACTACTCCCAGTGTCCCGGACGCATCTCTGAGTGCACGAATACCCTGATGTGGGGCGTACCCCCATCAGTCCGCCGTTCCCGCCGGCCGTCATGCGACGATTAGTACCCAAGAATGACGAGGCTTTGAGGATCAACGTTCTGCATGCCATGCAAATACGGTACAATCACCTGAACGACCGAAACGGCCTGTCGACCGTCTTTGAAGAATGCAACTTCACGCACTGGATTCAAACCCTTTTCTTCGAGGAAGTTGTAGTGGACCCTCCACCATAACCCGTGTTCAGGAAGATGAGCAGCGGAGGTCGAGGCCATCCTCAGAAAAAGTGCCAGCTGAGCTGTGATGTGAACTACAAGTAAAAGTGTCGATTCAGCCACAGGCAGAATTTTCCAAATACATACCTTTGTATGTACACCGTAAAGTGTGATGAGATGATGAGGATGAGCCGTGATATAAAGAAGCTCGAACTTAAGGGATTTAAGTGAGAGGGATGCGGCTGCTAGTGAAGACGCGCTTCATGTGACACTCAGAGTGAGTAAATGAAAGACGTGACCATCGACAGAAGAATGAGATATGAATCATTAGTTGAAGACGACATATTGCTGATTCTTTTTGTGTGTGGGAAGGTCTGGCGAGCCACCACGCTCAAAGCAATGATCCCGAGAAGAGAATATATGGCTCTATAGTGATCCCAATGAGCTGACCGTCGAACGCGAAACAACGGGCAACACAAAAAGTACATACTCTCGAGTATGCCTTCGCATATACTCAGCCTCGCATCCTTGATGACGGCTGACCTTCTAAACGATGATGTGCTTCTAGTCTCGAACAAGGAGCCGATATCGTGGCTCTGCATGGTCTGCACTTGCGGCAGTGAGCCAGTACACAAGATGTCGTCGCCATTGTACCATTTATGCTTGGAATGTACGATTGAAGATTGCGTGCTTGATTATCAGATCACGGGTCCGTCTGCGCCTGCCAGTTACGGAAACTGATAACCCATGATATAACTCTGAAGTGTCATGGCAGGCAAAGTGTGTGCACGGATACACGCTGAGGATATTTACAAAATAAGTAGGATTGAACCCGATGGGGCTATTCTTTCCATGATTAGATGACGCCGAGATGTCGCACTCCTGCGCTTCGTGTCATCGTGGAGAAACCATGCGGAGAGGTAGGTCACCAGTCCTCGCAGTGATGATCGTGCGACCGAGAAGTAATGAACTCGGGCGGGCTGTTCGATCAGGTGCTAGTTATTTCAATAAGACGTTTTTGACCATCGACTGCTAGAAATGGAGGGATATCTGCGATTGAGCTTTGCGAGCAGAACATCTAGGGAGAGACATGTCCCGTGATTTTTAACAGCAGGTCATCATCTTCGATGGGGCGCACAACACAACGGGACAGCCTATCTGCAAGGCATACCGCCAAGACATGTTTGCACTACCAGCGGCATCATGCATCAACGTGCTACTACCGTAGAGATGTAAATTCGCACCATGAGATGGTTCTCGGATATTAACACCGCATATGCGAACGAGGGGCAGGTGCAATAACTAGACACAGCTGCGGATGCAGTATGGAGGTGCGGAAAGACGGTGTAAGTTGAAGTGGTACCCAGAACTTCGTAGTGATGCCGGCCCCAAGAGGTCTTGTACTTAACAACTGAAGAGATCTGTCATTCAGCTGAAAAAAGTCAATTGGAAATATTACTCACCGCCGTCGTGATCAATAATGTCTAAAGCAGCTATAATCGTCGCATCTGGGAGGACAGCGCGAAGCATTTCAATGCCTTCTTCGACTAGTGACATGCGCCGAGTTTAAAATAAGCATATTTTGCGAGAGAAGATAGGGCATACAGCTCTCTTCGTCCGAGTCGAACGCTTGGATGCTCGCTTGTAGAACATGCCTAAGGTGTATTGGACTTTCGACGGGCATCATTGACTGGAGTGATCATAGTTAGAGCTTGCCAATTAGTGGTTACTTATGTAATACTCTACTATGGGTTTGTTTAGATCCAAAGCCTTTGCCAAACAACGCGGGTGGTACTTAAGTCTAAACGTCGATCATGTTTCCTAGCGTACTTACCAGAGTGTCTCCCTTGGCTTTGCACACTCGTCCAAAATCTTTTAAAACTCCTTTTGAAAATGGTCCTTGAATCTTTCCCTTATGACATCATTCGTCACATTTTCTCTCTTCTACAGCAAGGTGGCAGCTTGGGCACTTTATCCGCTCTCGCATGTACCAGTCGCTCAATCCATGAAATTGCTGTCGACGCTCTTTGGGAGAACCAACAGTCGCTCTGGCCACTGATTCTTTTGTCGCCATTATCTCTGCTTGAAACGGTTCCTTCACTGTCCAATCGAAGTCCAATTGTGCCACATTGGTTCACAGTAAGTATATCATGTCACGGGCTTGGAACGTTCATTATGCTAATTTTATTACCCCAGTTTTTTTCTCGAGCTCTACACTGTTCGACATGGGATAGGGCACTTCATTACGGTTCCCGCATCAGGCGGATCTGCTTCAGCGGAATCTCTCACACCGCATACAATACGCTGCTCGCAGAGAGGCCCTCGCCTCTCTTTCCAAATATTGCCCATGAAAGGGAATCCGACATACTATCGCGTCTTCAACTATTTGTTGAAGGGTCTCCGGGCTTACGATCCTTGACGGTAAAATATTGTCCCATGGGAGTTCCGGCGTCAGTTCTGGGTGCTGCACTAGGCTGCCTCACAGAAAAGTACTCTATGCTAGAGCAAGTACACATCATGATCTTCCCGTGCTGTTGTTATGGTGCCGCTGTGCTGCACGTGCCCGTATTCTCCAGTGGGCAGACCTATGTGCGCCTCACAGCTGTGGATATGCTGTCTTCGCAACATGATGCCAGGAATAGTTACCAGCCAATGCTGACGGTACCTGCAGAAATCGTCAGAGAACTTGGGAGGATGCCTTGCCTTCAAGAGGCGGATTTCAGTTTACGTCTTGACGCGGACAAGCCTTTCGAGACAATTTCGCAGGTTTTTGCTCGGGATGACCCATATTCTAGGAGGTTCGGGCGCCCTCAAGAAGCTTAGGCTACGCACAGAATTTGTGGGGCATGCCACAGCGGTTTTGGAAATGATTGATTCCCGATCAATGCAGGACCTCACGCTTTGGGTGGATGGACCGGTGTCAGTCCTTGCCTTCTACTCAATTGCGGAGCTACTGTCTTCCAATCGCTCAGACAGGTATCAGCTGAACTTCATCGACATCAAAAACCTTAAGTTCATCGCACAGAAATAGTTTTGGGAGCCATCCGACACCGTAATCCTTGGTCAAGGGACTCCAGTTTCTATGCTCTCTCCTTTATTCGCATTCCGTGCCTTACGCAGCTTCAAGATCGATCTCATCGATACGGTAGCTGTTGATGACGCCATCGGCGGACCGATGCCAGTGATTTGCAGAGACGACCTGGAGATGATTCCTCAAGTATGGAGGGATATCGAGGAACTGGAGATACAGTGGCTCAGAAGTGGCACGGAGACAGACACGCGTATCGACGAGGATGGTGAAACATGGGAATCAGAGGCACCTACACTGGTCGATGTTGCGCTATTGGCCAGCCGGTGTGAGAAGCTTGTCTCACTAGGAATGTGGTTTAATGCCCTAGATTGGTTTGATGACGATCCGAAAATGGATTCCATCGAAGAGGTGGAAGTGGAGGACTTGGAGATGTCATACAAATATCAAGAAACATACACCAACAGCCCGGGTACATCGCCTCATGCTGCTGCCATCAGCGCACATCTGGATCACTCGGACGAAGGACCGTTATCTAGCACACTTCGTGGACTCTGGGTTGGATTGTCCCCAGTCTCAAGTGCAGCAAGCCGGCGCGTGTCCAAATTTGTTCACAGCCGATTCCCTCATGTGGCTGGGTTTGCATGGCCAACCTGGCATGCGGATGAATGGTCACTCGTAAACGATACTTTCTTTGCGATGTATCCCCGCGAGAAGTTCGACTTGACCTGGTTATATAGTCGTGTGTGATGTAGTAGACGAGTCATGGAGTCTAATCGTCGCAGCATACTCATGTATATGAACCATCGCCAGGCGCCAAAGTCCGGTTGTTCCGTATACTTGCTGTATACCTTGGTCAACGACTGCGTGTTTGGATCAAAAGCTCTTGCCAAACAACACCTCAAATATCAAATATCAAAAGATAAACCTCTTTTGGAAATGACGCATCCAGAAATATCGTCCAATGCCTCCAATGGAGTACCTTTTCGTGTTCGCTCAATCACATGAAGAATTCCGTGTACCCGAGCTACTCTCTATATCGGAGCTTCATGGGTTTGCGATAGGCTTTGATCGCTACGCCAGTGTCCTCGAGGAAGCAGTCAAACGACCATTCATGATCCTGATGCTCGACAAGGAAGAGCATGCAAAAATTTTGGCTCAGAGATGTATCATGATAAAGTACGTATCCGTAATCCTCATTAATGGTCTGCTCAAAAGACGTCTAATCAGGTCTATTCATGAGTTTTACGCCGAAGGCACATCCTATGAGGCGCTGCACGAACAAACGCGACGAGCTCGCCCGCAATGGGAGCGGTACATCCCAGACACATCGTTTAAATTTTCTGTTCTAGGATACAATTTCACAATCGGTCAACGTCGCCAGCGTGAGATCATCGAGAGCTTCGCATACATGGACTTCTTGGGTAAGATTGACATGAAGAACCCAGAAGTTACTCTCACAGTTTTTGAGGAGTGTATGTTTTCGATGTTTTTATGTAGCATTGTCGCGCAACTTAGGCTGAAATTTGCGTGCGATCATCAGACGAGAGTAGCCGAGCACCCGATGGTGGACTGAACAAGGATGGGGAATTCAAGCAAGTCTACTTCGGCAGGTTGGTACGTTCCATACACTTCTTACCCGTTCATTAGCTGAAATTGTCACTCATCTTTAGGTTGCAGATGGAACTGCACGCACACTGATGGGAACCTTCGACGTCAAGAAACGCCAGTATTTCGGGAACACCAGCATGGAGGCTGAGATTTCCCTCTTGATGGCGAATCAAACGCTAGTATGTTTGCCCCGTGCTTGCTTATGATGGCATCGGTTTACGCCGCCACAAGGCATCCCCTGGAAAACTGATCTACGACCCATTCATTGGCACCGGTAGCATGGCATATGTTGGTCAACTATTCTTCGCCCGGAATTGGTGCTGATGATTTCGCCAGACAACAGCCTACTTTGGCGCTCTTGTCTACGGTTCGGATATTGACGGGAGACAAATGCGTGGAAAGGGCACGTAATCCACTCTTGCACGCGTCTTTGTGTGCCAACACCCATTCCACAGATAAAACTCCAGGTATCCTTCGGGCTGCTGCACAATACGGCGTAGCATCCCGTATCATGGATCTCTGCACGTTTGACGTCACAAATCACCCGTGGCGTTGTGGCAGCCTCTTTGACGCCATCATCACCGATCCACCCTGTATGCGTATTCCTCATCGACAGCATCAGTTCTTTAAATGACGTGCGTGTTGCAGATGGTGTTCGCGCAGGAGCAAAACGCCTCGGACGCAAAAAAATCCGTGAAGATCGGCTCCAACCCGCCGGCCCACGACCGTAAGTTCTTGACCTCCGATATTTTATAGGCTGACAGCATATCTCTGATGTAGAAATGAGCCTTACATACCCCCAACGAAGCCTTACGAACTTTCTCAGCTCATCACGGATCTTGTTCAACTTGCACGGTATCTCCTCCGCCCAGGCTGGACGTCTCGTGTTCTTCCTGCCTACGGTGAGTGACGAGTATGCCCTACCCGACATCCACGCGATGCTGTGCGAGGGGATGGAACTTGTGGCGAATAGCTTGCAAGATTTTGGAAGCTGGGGGCGGAGGGTAAGTTAGTAAACCTTCTTATCTTCAGGTTGCTTGTGGTGTTGATGTACTTGAACAGCTGATCACGATAAAGAAGACCGCCTATGCAGAGTACCTGCCTCCGTCGTTTGATTCCGTGAAGGGAAACGGAGGTTGACGGGAACATGTACGTTCCTGCGCATAAAGATTTTAGAGAGAAGTATTTCCAGGGTTTCAAGAAGGACGGCGAGAGATGAGCCTTGTTTGTACTTTTTCCATTCGCACAAATCAAGCCCTTGCAACAACCTCTGCTAATACAAGTCTGTCATACACTACAATCCGTCTCACGACTTGAGCCTGAAGAAAGGAAATGCAATGATAAAGAGTGTCTGGCGGCACTGGAGAAGCGCACGTTCGAAACTTCTTAAGCTGCGTCGTGGCACTCACTCTGTAGTGGGTTGTGAATATGGGTCTAAGTCTAATGAACACAATGAGACAACGCCCAAGGAAAACGTCTCGAAAAAATGTTGAAGTGCTTGACAACCTAGCTTGCGATCAAGGAAGGGGATGATGAGATCCGGACAAGGTTCATGATTCGCAAAAGATATATGAATCAAAATCACAAATAAAATCTCCACAATCCACGAGAATTGTCGGTCAGCGACCGTCCGGTCTTGGTTCTGATAATTAGAGTGATCAGTTTAAGTCTTGTTTGCTGAAATGTCAGTACTTACGTGACCACTGTACGCTCAAAATCAGATTATCATAGCCTTTGCCATTTAATTTTTCCATCGCCCGCTGCGCAATAGCGCGCTCTTCAAAGGACACAAAGGCGAATCCTTTGCCAATACCCGTCTCTCGATCACGGCCGACGTAAACCCTCGCCACACGGCCAAACGTGCCGAAAAGCTCACGAAGATCGGACTCTTGTGTGTCTTCGGAGATGTTGGTGACACGGAGCGTGGGGAGGTCTTCACGATTGCCGCCTGGACGTCCCATGGATTCGCCAGGACGAGAAGCTCCGCCACGCATTGATGGTGGTACATATTTGCCGCCAGTTGCCCCGCTGGCTGCGGGAGCAGGCGCGTCAGCCGTGTCATCAGCAGGTGGTAGGTCTGTGCGTGTCGGTGTCAATGAAATCGAGGATAAAGCATGCGGAAAAAGTACAAACCAGCAGTTTCGAGACCGGCCAGAGAGTCCTTATACGGACACTTGGCGGTAAAGTGATCGCCTTTGCAAAGACGACACATAACCTTGCCTGCACCAGCCTTTGCAAGTTCGGTTTTGATGTTTTGCTCGGGCGTTACCTCCGGCTCGGAGGACTTATTCCCTGCACTGATTTTCAAAGCCACATTCTCCCCCACTGTAGTTGTCGCTCGATCTGGTCCTTCCTTGTTCCCTCGTTCCTTGCCAAACTTGGCCCACTTTCTTGCGTTCTGCAACTGTGTGCTCGACTACAGATTTTTGAAGGGTGCGTTTTATTTTGCGGGTGATCTTACAGCAAGTACAGATGAGATAGCATGCAGACCACCGGAAGGTGGGCAGACGTACCTTGACCTTCTTTCCTTCGTCATTTATAGCATACTCGGTGGTGACACGGATACCATTTCTCATCCACGTAATCCTCGATCTTCGGTTGTTCTACTTGAGAACGTCAGACTTTGATATGATTGTGGATCCAAGAATAAGCGTTCACCAAGCTCGTCAACATCATCCTGCCCAGGACGTTTTCGGTATACTGTGGAAGACTTGTAAATTGAGAGCCCGAATATGAAGATCGGAATCCCAAACCTACGTTGCTGCCGCCATGTTATCGTGAATATGTTGCTGGTGGTGAGCAGCTGCGTGCAAACTTCAAATTGTGACGCTTATGTAAGCGCCGCCGAGTCGTTTAATTATTTTAATACTTTTACGCTGTTCTGACTTGAGGACGTTAACCTCAGCAACCGTCCGATGACAAGTGTGTGCTAGTGGTGGTGCGCAACGAAAACCAAGTAAATTTCCCGGTCAACAGTCTCACTTGCACATTGCACAGAGCAAAGAACTAGTCATCTTCATGATGGCCATAAACGCGGTAGGGTAGACTTCGAAATTGAATTTGTTCGATGTGCTCTTGACTGGGGATCTGGGGTTCACACCAGCAGGCATGCAGCAAAACCACTAACTATGGGCTTGTAGGAGTAAAGAGCCATAGCATAGCATTCCTTGATATGAAGTACTATTTGTGGCCAATGAAACAAACCGATCTTTTGTTGGAGCAAAGACTCGCCCCAAAGTGATCTTACGTCCAGGAACCTTTGTGACCAGCTGCTGGTCAAAGAGATAGATGATAAATATGTCGCACTACTTCTCAGCTCAACATTTGCACTTCTTTTCGGTTAACACAGATACCAGGATGCAATTGTAATCTCCATTCACTGCACCGAATACGCCGACACATTTTGCCAGTAGCTACACGCGTCTAGCTCAGCACTTCGGTAAATTGCAAATATGGTGCAGTACTCACGCGCAACGCTCTAGTAAGGCCATATCAGTCTTGAAAGTGTAAACGTCAGGTACTCCCGCGGATGTCTCGTTGAACATCATCTCTGTGAAACCATGTCGCCAAGAATCCCAGGAAGGTGTGATGTCTCCTGGGGTGTATCGGTCGTCAGGAGTCTCATGCATGGTCATAGCCATGAATGAGTTCGAGAAAGCAGTGATGAACTGGGAATTGTTGTACGCAGGACCACCCCTGAAGCAGTATGAATCAGAGTAGGGGTTGACCCATGGCATCAACTTACGAAGTGAAGTAATATGCAATATCATTTCCATGCAGGCCAGGTGGAATTGCAAACTCGGCCTGCCTTTGTTGAGCATACATAAATTAAGACTTGTCTCGAGCTTACCTTCCAAGCTCGCTCTCCAAATGCTTTGAGGAGATAATAAGTAGGGCAAACAAGTATTGCTGATTCGACTCAGGATCAGGGACAATGATGAATTCCCTCGAAGGACATACGTACATTCACCCATCGCGAGATTTGCCTGATTGACGTTGCTTCCCTGGTTCTGGTACATCATCACTGCTCCTGCAGCCTGAGCAGAACCGAAGTTCGGGAAAAGCGTTTTGACATAATCTGCGATATCCAATGTCGTTGATTGGTCCACGAAGATGTTCCCCTCATGCGAATTGGTTACGGCAAGAAGGTAGTTCTAAGGGGAAAGGGCGTGAGTTTCGTTGATGCGATAGAATTCTTAGACCATACACCATTCAAGCGACCCTTGCTAATTGTCACAGTAGGTCTCTCCACAATGAAAGTGCCGTCCACAACAGGGACGAATACGAACGTGCCAGAGAAGCCGTTGATGTTGATGTTGTAGTTCAAGGTTTGCAGCGTACTGGTGTCTGCAGCGCGCAAACAAGAGAGGGTATCCGAACTTGAGCTACAGCTGAGTTGAGTGTATTAGCTCGGGAATGGATATATGTAACCTTTGAAAGGACTCGCTTTGTTCCATCGACGACCTCGCTGTACAGCATCTGGTAGTGGCATTCAGGACGCCACATATATTGACCTCATACAAAATTCACCTCTGGAATTTGGTCATCATAGTTATATTGTGATGGCAAGAACGTGGAACTCGTCATGGCAGCTCTGAAGAGGGGAGGCTGCGTGTTTCCCCCATGAGCAACAAGATGCTGCAGCACGGAACCAGCACCTGAAATGACAAGTGTAATAAACAAGGGCTGACAATGACGAAGAGTACATAACGCAGCTTACCAGCAGACTCTCCCCAAATCGTTACCTTCGTGGGGTCACCGCCAAAACTACATATCTATCCAGGAAAAGTTTCCTATCAGCTGAGGTACAACACTCAAGTAGATATTTTGCTCACGTAGGCCTGGACCCACTGTAACGCATAATTTTGGTCGACTTTAGAATATCACGCTCAGCCGAGTCTGAAGAACTGTCAGACCATGATGATCACGTACGTAGTCCAGCATTGAGTGCACCCCCTTCTTTGACCGCTTCTCCAGGTAGGAAACCTGGCAGCAGTGTATAAGTTTGAAAATACGAAGAAGTAGCGAAGCCATACCGAATAAACCGAGGCGATACTGGACTAAGACCGTAATGACACCGTGATTCGATTCCATAATTAGATCTGCGCCATTGAATGTGCTCGCAGCTCCTTCAATATACCTGTACCGACATTGATTTATCGACAGAGGAACATTGAACATGCTACTCACCCTCCTCCGTGAATCCATACGACAACTGGGAGCCCTGCCGACGGGGTGGCCACCACTTCATTTCCGGGAGTGTATACACTACCGGATGCAACCACCAATCTTAAATATCATCATCATCGTTCCATGGCAGGGCTTACTTCAAGAATAAACAGTCTTCTGACTGACTGATAGCCCTTTTCCTCATAGAGGCGCTTTCAAAGGGATTTGTCGAAGAATTACCTACGGAAGCTTGATAACATTCATTTGGTTGTGTGGTAGCTTGTTGAACCCCGAGGATGGTCGATGGGGGCTGAGGGGCTGCCCATCTGAAGTTGCCTATGTGTTTAGTGCGTAAACTGAGATTGTATACAACACACGAAGCTGGACGCACCAACTGGAGCAGCCGCGTACCGTATTCCAAGAAAGCTAGTGATGTTTGTTACTGTGTCCACTGATCCCTGGTATTGAGCATAACCTAAGTCGATGGTAGGTGCAGATGTGGTGGTTGCCGGAGAAGATAATGCTTCTAGTGCAAGTAAAACCTGTGACAAGGACAATAGTTTGGCTTTAATCGACATTTTCAATCTCATATATCGCGCAGTGAGAGACAACTCCGATCAGGGTGGCGAAATTGCGCTACCTGACGCATGTGGCATTATAAACGCTACGAGGGCGGGGTCCGAGATGACATTAGGTGCATGAAACGTTTATTCGAGGATATCCGGAACGATCGCGTACGAGCGTAGTGTGGCACGGGACACGATTCGTCCGTTCACGGTGCGGATTGGGTGAGGGAGTGAATCATGCTGAACAAATATATTGGCTAGCACTATAGTGGTCGTGCTGACCGTGGACTCGTGAAGAACGCTTCTTCGAGTACAACACTTCTGGCCCCTGGGTCATCCGTCCCTAAGACTGATCTCTCCCACACAGTTCGGGCCGTCCGCTACGTAGAGCCTGACGAATGGATGAATAGTTACACTGTCACTTTTGAGTTTGTTTCTCAAGTTACAGAAGAGGTGAAACCTACATGACGGAGGGCATTGATTTAAATTTGACATCAGTGTTATCACGGTACGTACGGTACATACCCAGTCGCCGTCCCGAATCCTTATATACGAGAGGGATCGCCATGGTCCCGTGGATTGGAAGATTTGTATATCTAAAATGGCCGGCGGGAACGGCGGACCGAGAGAGGTCAACCCTTCATTGCCGCATTCGCAGAATCGGAGACGCAGTGAGGGACACATATGACCCCTTTCCTAGATAGCAATGTCCTACATAGGATATCACAGTCCAACAGGTTACAGGACATATTGATAATCTGATTCAAAAAAAACATGCCCAGTCAATCAATCCAGAAGTATGCTCCACCTCGTGAGAGACTAGGGAGCCGTGATCGTAATGCTTGTATACCTTGAAGGCCATTATTACTACGAGTGGTAGTACAGCGGCGGCATAACGCGGATTGCATATTTTTTGACGATTTCGACACCGGGTGCACCAAGGACCAAGGATTGTTATGAGCATGGTTGAACTGGGGGTATCACAGGTCCTAGGAGGGGTGCGTTGGAGTGGGTTTGCGAGGGGAACAGGACACAAACCTGAGAATGTATAACCGGCGAGTAGAATAAGACAGAGAAGATACAGCTTGAAGGTTGTTACTCACGTAGTTGACTTTGTCGGCCCCAGTGAGTATCAATGCTTAGTACAGTACTTCCTGACACCGACAAAGTCACGACGACAGGGACCCTCCCGCCCTACTCCGCATCTTTTATCTGCTGAAGAAGTATTACCGTAAGAGTACATGTGATGTGCCGTCTTTAAAACCCTCCCTCATAGTAGCAGTTCGACATCGGGATACGGTTTGATTCTGAATCCACCTGCTTTTCCGTTACTACTAGCGGTACCCAGAAGTTCAGAAGTTACCTCTTGCAATTGGATCAACCGAATAAGACTCCCAGAACAATGTATTGAAGAGAACTTTCCTGTCTCAACCGAAACCTTGTTGAAGTTCTCTACATCGCACAGTCTTCAGTACCACGTGCCAAGTCATGACACGTTCCATCAGCTTCATTGGGAACAGTGGAATTCCGAGGGACGTGTATCCAGGTTCCTGCGACAAAATATGCTCCTCGGTGTCGATAGATGCAGCATTCCTCGTTTGACTAGACCGGACGTTCAAGCATCTCGAGGGATTTGGATGCACTAACTTGCAAAACATCAAGGAATGAACGAATAGATCGTGAAAGTGCAGCTCACCAAACCCTCCTGCCATTCGGTTCGAATTGATGATCGACGCCAACGTGGCTGCTGTAAATCGCGCTCGGCTGGAAGGACTGAGAAGTAGGAGTCCAATCGATGTCACATGCGGACGGACTGATGTGGGAATGACATTCCTTTTAGGCTGGACAGTACTATCGGTTACGGTCTATTCGTGACGAGCCTCCATTTCGTGAGTCACACTTTTGGGCATGGAAACGTGATGGCTTGTCACATGGTGTAACGGTATGTCACGAAATTCACCGCGAAAAAGCGTGACTCACGAAATGACGGTCCATCACGAATATAGATCGTAAGGGATAGTGGTAAACATATCGTTTAGACGGACTGCAGGTGAGCAGAAACCCAATTACATGTGATAAACATTCACACAGCCTGATCCTCATCCTGGAAGTGATGAAGATGACCACGCGAAGCGGATGCGACATCACAAATTTCCCTTTCTTCTAAAACAGCTTCTGCAGCAGATCATCCGGCAGCCGAACCTCCGACTCAGATCATATCCTCGCTATTCTCGTACAACCCTGTGCCATCCGCTCACAGGGCACCCTTTAAACCAAACAACGCACCATTAACTAGCTCAGCCACGTTTACAGACCTGGGTCGTCACCCTTTCCTCGCCGCTCACCTGCGTTCTAAGATGGGTATCACGAAACCATTCAACGCGACTGCCCTTCCTATCTGCACGATCTCCTCTTTCGAGGACATAAACACACTGTATATCCATAAAATCCCAAAGTGGCTCTGGAAAGATCACTTCAAGATCTCCTTCCCCTCAGTACGCACTCTTACATCGACCCCTCAATAGGAAGGTTTACCATCATTATCGCGCCTACTCGTGAACTAGCGAAACAAATCTCTGATGTTCTAGAAGCGCTGTCGACACTTAGAGCTACGCCAATAACGCGAGCAGGAGGATGTAGAGAGAGCTCTGCACGTTAAACCTGATCCTTAGTTTCAGGATTGCTGAGTGGACGTGTGCACAAGAAGGCGCGTCCAATACTCATTCTTGTCTCGACACCAGGTCAATTATTAGATCATCTGCAAATACATCTTCTTTTAATGTCGGGTAATTCAGATGGCTAGTTCTGGACGAAGCAGACCGTTTAATGGAGCTTGGTTTCGAAGACACTATCAAATGGATCATACAGTGTCTGAATGGGAGGGGCTAGCTCGCGTGCCAAGCTGTCCAGGAAGGTAAGAGCTTCGAAGTAGAAGGGTGAGATTTGGATCGGCGGAGATGGACAATCCTTTGTTCAGTTACTATCCGTGAAGACGTGCAGAAACTGGCAGGCACCCAAGAGAAGGCCGAGGAATTGCCTGGATCGAGACCTGAAACCGAGTCAATCACCGGAACATCTATCGAGAAGTTCACCCCACCGTCACAACTCTCTCAGAAATATGTAATGTTCCCCTCAAGATGCGTCCTGTCGCACTGACCGCACTTCTCCGCTCTTTGCTCGCACAGACACAAGGACAAAAGGGGTCGAAAATCAGCACAGACTCTGTCGATTTTCACTGGCGCTTGCTAGAAGATTCATCAAATGGACGGTGAAAAGCTGAACGTGCTGAGCCTGATGAAAACAAGAATGACGATAAAGATAACAAAACAGATGAGTCTGCTGAAGAGGGGAAAGACAAAGAGGATGATAAAATCGCTGCCCATTACCCACCCCTTCCTGGCGCCTCAATATGTTATCTTCACGGCTCCCTACCCACACCAATTCGTCTCGCTTCTCTTCGCGAATTTTCAGCTACTTACTACCTCTACAAAGTCTCAAAAACCTGCCGCTGCGTCTTCTATTCTCCCTTGCATATCCGTGGCATCTTGTGGTCTTGACCCACCCCTAGTTCACGCTGACATTGTGGCGAAAGCCTGGAGTATTGTCGCACCCAACGAATAAGAATGGGTAAAATGGGTGCAGGGCAAGATGCGGGGCGATATAACGGGAGACAGTCAACATCACTCTTGAAGGCGCAAGCATCGAGGGCGTGCTGGCGAAGGGCTTTGGTGGCATTAGGCAAAGTCACTGAGTACAAGGTACGTGCGACAAAGTACGACTTTCTTTTGAACATCAAGTTTTGCGGCGCAAAGAGGTGAGTTTGATTTGGTGAGGAATTCGAGCGTGCGTTGACATTGTGTAATTTTACAGAACACTGAACTCGCTCGGAGAGAGTTAACTTTGTACATGAGCATATGCGACCCACCCACTCCTCGAATGAGAAGCACATCTTTCATGTTCGACACCTCCACTTCGGACATCTGGTA
The DNA here is from genome assembly GCF_016628075.1 of Suillus paluster. NCBI lineage: Eukaryota > Fungi > Basidiomycota > Agaricomycetes > Boletales > Suillaceae > Suillus > Suillus paluster. The sequence continues at coordinate 164,863 of NW_024537619.1, forward strand.
AAACATTCGCACTACGTAAAACACCAAAGACGATTACTGACGGAAAGAACAAAGCATTCAAAAGTCTCAGCTCGTGTCCTGCTAAATCTTCAAAGCAGCATGACGTTGGGGCGGCTGTCAAAGAAGGGCAGCAAACTGATTAGCAGTGGGACAGCCGAGTTTCAGATTGCACAGGCGCTGCTTTGGGCTCATTTGTCTACGGCTATCATGCACTCAGGGCTAGCGACGTAAGACTTATTTACAGTCTATGGAATACCATGTGTTATAACAACCTGCCAAGAATGTGAGCACAAACGGGTCGTCTGGTACTGATCGGGATATGAAGATCGGTAAATGACATGTGCTAATAGTGCCACATATCATAAAGAATAAATATGTGACGACTGGTCAATAGAGATATAAAGCTGCGTGGAGTAATATAAAACTTGATAGCGAGCGGTGACTAAATTACGGTGTCAGACTTAAATGAGAGAAAAGAGAGGGACCTCATGCCTCCTCATGCTAGGGAACTGTAACAACTGCGTTAATTTATTTATGGGCGCTGTTGCTAGTTTCGCCAAGCTCCCGGCATTTTGATGGGGCTATCGGGGTTACGCTGCATGAAGGGATTCGGATGTCAAAAATCAATATTATTGATGGGACCGCGAGAAGCGTTGAAATACACACACCTTAGCGAGTTTCTGCCCTTCGGATAAAATAACGAGGCAAGACGGGAGACCCTTCAGACACCACTGCCTCGTGAGCCAGGAGAGGAGATGACATTCCAGAAAGCCTGGAATTTAGAGTTGAGTTCATCATCCCATGGATTTGAAGCATGTGAGAGATGGATGACCCAGTTTTCACAGGCATACTTGAGAGCATCGGAAGCTGCTTGACTTTGTTGTTGTGCTTCGTTTGCAAAAGTCGTGAAGGCATTCATAGCACAGATGATCTCCCTGTCTGATGACAAAAGATGTCTCGGTAGTGCAGAGTTGGAATGGTCATGGTGCCCTAATGCCACGAACACCGGAAACATCAAGAAGTCTGGCAAGCTCTTGAACTGCTGGACTGCTTGGAAAGCGGATGGTAAATGTAGGTTCTGGAACAATGATATGCTCTGAGTCACTGATTCCTTGCAGTATCCTCAAGAATTCTTCCATTATCGCCCAGACAGATGCCACAGGAGTTGACTGCCATGCTTGGCCATGGGGTGTCTGCAGCCACTCTTGCCCCCTCTGGGTCAGTAGCCACTCTCGCCCCCAATGGGTCTGCAGCCACTCTTGCCCTCCAGGTGTCTGCAGCCACTCTTGCACTCCAGGTGTCTGCAGCCATTCTTGCACTCCAGGTGTCTGCAGCCATTCTTGCGCTTTAGGTGTCTTCAGCCACTCTTGCCCTCTAGGTGTCTGCAGCCACTCTTGCCCTCCAGGTGTCTGCAGCCATTGTTGCGCTTCAGGTGTCTTCAGCAACACTCCCCCACTCCAGGTCTTCAGCCGCCTTGGCTGGGTCTTCACCCACTCCATCACTCCCAGGGTATCCAGCCACTCTCACCCTCCCAGGGTATCCAGCCACTTTTGCCCTCTCAGGGTATCCAGCCACTCTCGCCTTCCTTCGGTCTTCAGCCACTCTTGCCCTCCCTGGGTATCCAGCCACTCTCGCCCTCCCTCGGTCTCCAGCCACTCTTGCCCTCCCTCGGTCTTCAGCCACTCTTGCCCTCCCTCGGTCTCCAGCCACTCTCGCCCTCCCTTGGTCTTCAGCCACTTTCGCCCTCCCAGGGTATCCAGCCACTCTCGCCCTCCCTCGGTCTTCAGCCACTCTTGCCTTATCCTGGTCTTCCACCATTCTCGACTACTCTCAGTCTTCCACCACTTTCACCCTCTCAGGGTCCTCAGCCACTTTCGCCCTCTCTCGGTATCCAGCCATTCTCGCCCTCCCTCGGTATCCAGCCATTCTCGCCCTCCCTTGGTATCCAGCCACTCTCGCCCTCCCTCGGTCTTCAGCCACTCTCGCCCTCCCTCGGTCTTCAGCCAGTCATGCCCATCCAGGGTCTCTACCCAGGGTCGCAAATCTGAACTGCGATCTCCGCGAAGCCACAGCATACCGATAAGAACTGACATGGGCTCTGGCGGTCGAACCAGGAAGGCTAGTGAGTCTTTTAATCTCTTGGGATCCTGGGATTGCATCGCCTGACTCTGTCCTTTCAACTGTGAGAGCATATCAAGAAGGGCCGTGCTTTCTGGTATCTCCCTCGTCATCAAGCAGAGACAGGATTCAGCGAGTAGGGAGTGGGGTGACGGGATATTGCATACTTCACTGAGGCTGCAGTTTGAGGGGTTGGAAATATAGTCGCGAATGGATGAGTGATGTATATTCACGGGGAGATTGTCATCGGTAGGAATATCCATGACAGATCGTAGTTGCATGAGTGCTGTCTCCGCATCCCTCCCTTGGCCAGCGCCAAGAAGTTTCGAGATTTGTGACATCGGCAAAGGGTCTGCAAGGGTAGCTACATCAGACAAGTGCAGGTATGCCTGCTTGGGGTTGGCACATGTGGAGAGGATACGGTCGTAAAATCGGTAAACCTCTGTCCCCGGCAGAAGCTCATTCGTCAGCTTAAGCATCAGCTGCAGCCTACTGTGGGGATCATTATATCCATCATCAATAAACTTTATCATCGTGGCAGCCACGATGAAGCGCCTGCCCACTCGGCTTGCAAGCTGTGCAAATTGATTCAGCGTTGGTTGTGGGAAATCAGGATGGCATCTCTGCAGTTCTCTAAAGGAATGCTGCAAGAAGGTATAGATGTCTTCGTCGATGTCTGCACCATCTAATGAGATGATGGTAGCAATACCTTTCCCAGAAATTTTCACTGGTATCTCGCACACCAATGGGCACACCTCTTCTTGCTCAAAGGCCTCAGAGATATGCGACTCCAAGCGACTCGTGAGGAGAATGTGGGTCATGGGCAGAGCAGGTTCACGAAGTGCCTGTGCAAGGAAAAGGATGAGATCGGTAAGCACAGTTTTGGACGTGCACTCATCAAGGGCATCGATGACAAACGTCAAAGGCAGACACTCGCTCAGCCTGAATTTAAGCCTCCAGAGAGGTCGGAGAAAAAAACGCCTCCATCTGGTCGCAGAGAGAGTTGTTGGGGTCTAGGAGAGCGGGATTCTTGCGGATGGCTTTGTTCACGTCCGACCAGATGCTGGGGAAATTGCTGGCAAGCTGGTAGACAAGCGTCGCAAAGAAATATCCAGTTGTGCAGCATTTGGTATGCTTGCGCAAGAAAAAGAATGTTCCTGCGAGCCGCTTTTCGACTGTCGACTCCTCTCTCGCTTTCAGATTTCTCATCATTTCAGCTACAGTGAACGCAACAGTGGATTTTCCGACGCCTGTGGTGCCATGCAGCCAAATAAGCTGACTCTTCTCCCGCTTGTCTAATAATGTGTAGATGTGTTTGAGAAGGTCTACCCGGGTCCCTGGCAAACACTTTGGATGCGGATCTCGTTCCAGGGAGTCAGACAGCGACCTGGGACAGCCTCCTCCAAATTTCTTCTGATGATCGGGGATCTGTTGATGTGGTCAGAGAGCGAGAGAGGGATAAGAGATGAAATACTGACATTGATCCTGACTCATTGATGGCGGTCATGATACAGATTGTGTGATGGAATGGAACAACTTGGGGAAGTAAGTAATACTAATTTGGTTCGAGGTTATGGTTAGCAATGCATCTGTGCAACGGTTATATCAAGGAACAACGTACGAGGATTTGAATCAAAGGATCAATGAGTCCAAACTGTTACTCGGATCTATATTGATCCTTGGAGCCAACTCGGAGGTAAGTTGTAAAAGGCTCCAAATTAGGTCGCAAAACAACAAAGCTGAGGAATGATGGAGAGTGCAAAACAAGATATATAGAGATGTTATGTATGTGTGGATGTTTCAACCTAATGATTCTGCCGAAAAGCTCGCTGAATGGTGGTGGAATGCCTCAGTTGGCAATGTTGAAAGACGAGTCACGAGTGGGTGCTTGTCTGGTTGCAGCTGGCCATGAGGCTGCTAAGTAGTATGAGTGTCCACACTGCTAGCCCACATGGAACGTTCCGGCTGCACAGCCAGATGGCACCTGCAATGGGTTAATCATTGGCCTCTCCAGGGGGGGTGCTGGCAGTGGTTAGAAAGATATGTTATTTACAAGATCATCATCAAAAGTTGAACCCTCCTTTGAGGTGAACAGGTCAAGTACTACTAGTCCACACCTTCTGTGTTGTATATAATGTAAATTTTGGGGGCCCTTGATCTCGTACCACTACCATGGTCGAAAATTCCCACGCTTAAAAATGCGGGCAAGGTAGAGCTGTTGCGGCTCTCAGCACCATCTGGCCTATGAATCACACAAAATCTCTTAAAAAAAAAACAACAGAAATAACGACCCGACCTTGAAACACTCAAGAAAACAACATTGACCAATCCCTCACCCCAAAAAAAACAACGACACGAGGAAGCAACCCAATAATAACAACAACATACACATGCGCACCCCAATAAAAACAATATAAAAACACAATAAGTGAGTGATTAAGACTCCCGACGTACGTCAAAAAGACAGCATGAAGATACCTACATAGACATGCACGTAAAAAACCAAACACACTTCATTTTACACTGACCTTACTGGCACTAAACCCTCTCCTCATGAGAATACACACTCACTGGCAAACCCAAACTGACCACAGCCTATATCGACTCCCGAGATGAAACCGGCCACGATGCCCTCACCAAGCCACCCAGAAGAACCAAAACGAGAAAGCTGCGCAGAGAAAGAACAATATAAGAACCCCACCCACCCACCAATATACTCCCCATCCAACCAATGATGAAAGAAAAAGAACCCACCTCCCTCAAGGCCATCTCCCAGGCCACACACCCATATCCCACCACCCCCCATCCGCCATCTCAATCATCCAAGTCTGGGCCAAAAAACTTTCCTCCTAACATCCTACAGGAAGATGACCTAGAGTGTGCTATGGATATGATCCCCTACATACCTGATCCCCGATCCCCGATCCCCGATCCCCGATCCCCGATTCCCAATCCCCGATCCCCGATCCCCACCTTCCCCCCCAAACTCACACTCTCCCCCTGATACACCGACTCCTACATGCCACACAAACCGCGTCCACCCCCTTAATCCCGACCTCCTCGTATATCAGGAATTCAGTGTGACGTCACACAATCCCAGCAACAGCGCAACCCCCGCAAACAGTCTCGCCAATTCTATCCACACTCCAAGTAACCCCACGATAGACCAAAAGATGAATGACCTCCCGAACCCCACCGTCAATCACACTCCCACATCCAAAGAACAAGCTATTCTGGTGCATTTGGCGCTCGCAGACATGAACAGATCCGTGCTAAGTCAAAATGGCACGAACCACAGCACTACCCTCCCCCAATTCACCCCAGCTTCAAACGGGGACTTCCCAAAAGTGCACATGTTGCACTCAGCACAAATCTTCAACCACCTTGAAAATAAGGTTCTGCTCACCTGGTTCCAGGTCGAGCACCCTAAATTCATGATCCGGGTATTCGATCACTCCGGGAAAGACGTTGCTGAGTGAGCAGCCGTCATAGCGGAACGTGTACGCGCCAACATCACCACCATAGCAGAATCCATCCATCACGACACCCCCCCCATTCGTGTCTCCCCCCCGCAACCCCAAGGCAGCAAAGGAGCAAAAAACTTCCCGATCGGTTTTCTAGTCCACAGTGTATCTAACGAGACCAAAGACCTTCTCTTGAACCAATGAATCTGGTCCACAACTGACCTCACTTTCGAAGCTCTTCCCTTTAACTGCACGCACCCCCCAGAACTTCTTTTCGGCTTAACAGGTTTCATGACCATAGATGTAGCAACCATCTTACAAGCTGTCACGGAAACCTGGACCCAAGACGAGAACCACGAACACATAGAAGAACTCTTCTCAAAATGCGGCCTACCCGACGACAAGTTGATATATAAGGCAACCCGAGACTTCATCTCATCATGCTGTGTTGAGCTTCTCAACTTCAAGATAACAGGCGGTCTCTCAGTCCCCTGCTTCAATATCCTTGCAACCAGTCCCACAAATGACGCGAAAACATGGACTGATCTCAGAAGTTACCTAAGCACACTCACTTACCCAACCAGCCTCAATGGCTGTGGAATTGCAACGGCACTCTTCGCCTGTCAAATTTGTCACTCCCTCGCTCACCCACGAGGTCTATGCCCATTCCCACTCATCCCTCATTGGAACAGCCCGAGAGTGGGCAACAGAAACAGCACAAATATGTCTCGCCCAACTGGAAGGGCTAGAGGGGGCAGACCTGGACAAAACACCTGACCTAATTTGATCCAATTTGACATAATGCACTAATACATATTTCGATGAAACCAGCACATATTCGACCGAGAATCATCCTTACATACATCCAAACCCCCCCCTCAATCTATGATCTAGATACATCCCTACATTCCTACCTAACTAACTCACCCTAGTCTACGTACAGCAATCACAGTCCCTTCCACCGAAAAACTCACAGGAAAACAATCACAAGGCAACTCTCCCGTCTTAGGCCCGATTCCCTAAGAACAAGCGAGCTGTTGATAAAACAAATCTGGTTACAACGAGATATGAACCGGAGGACATTAAACCTTGGCCCAAATATACTGACCGTTCATAGAATGGGACAGGAAAGCCGTGGTTGTCTCACACAAGCATGGTGCACACCAGACCACGGAAACCTATTTAGGTTCGGATGAGCCGTGCCGAGAGGCTCAAGTTTTCAATAGTAGATGAAACCAGTGTCACAGGAACTGCATTTCATCAAACACGCTAACATAGTCCACTGTTAAACGGGCCAGGATAAGCCCTTTCTAAGTCTACATAATGATCATAACGTAGTCTTAGTAGCACAATCACCTCCAATACACAACAAAACCTCCCAACATTCGGTCTTTCTGTCGGTCACAGTGCTTGCCTCCCAGACCACGGAGAGGGACCGCCTCGTACCACTGGGAGGTCCCCCCAATGACCAGTCTGGGTCTTTTGGAAGTGGAACTGCCTACAACTGGCAACCCCAACAGCAACCACAAAGCCCCACCAGGCGCACTCAAACACGAAACACACCCCCACCCCCACATAACCCCAACAACACTACCCAAGAACCAACACCAAACGATCTTCCCGACAACACACAACAACATAGACCGAACTGAGAGAACACAACCCTGAACGAAAAGAAAACACAAGCCAACATTAAAATAGCAACACTAAACATGAAAGAGCGTACCTCCGTCAACCTCACACAAAATCCAACATCAAAATGGACCACTGTAAACCAAACAATGCAAGATCAAAAAATAGGTATACTATGTATACAAGAAACTCACCTGACAAATGAGCACGAAACACAAATAGACACTTTATTCTCCCGCTGCCTGAGAGTTCTGAACACAAGTGACCCACTGCGCCCCGGCAGCTCAGCCGGCATTGCCTTCATCCTGAATAAAGAACTAACAAATGCATCAAACGCCAACATGGAAATATTAATACCCGGGCGAGCAGCTATCCTATCCCTAAATTGGCACAACAATGAAACAATAAGGATTCTGAACGTGTACACACCAAACAACGCAAACGAACACCACGACTTCTGGAACAAAATAAAAACAGAATGGTCAAGACTAAACATCAGCGCCATAGACTTCATGTTAGGCGACTTCAATCTCACCGAAAATCCAATCGACAGAGCCCCCACGAGACTAGATAACAAACCTGCAATAAATGCCCTGAGAGAACTACAGACAGCGATAAACGTACACAACACCTGGTGGAATGAACACCCACACCACCGCCTATTCACCTTCAGCAGCAACTGCCAAACACTGTCGCGACTCGATAGAATCTACACATCAGAACAACACACTGAGAGCATGCTCGACTGGAACATGAATGTAAGTCAAATACCATCAGACCACCAGATGGTGTCAGTAAGATTTGCCCCACCAGGCCTACCACACATAGGCAGGGGAAGATGGACATGGCCCATAGGTGTGATGACGGATAAGGACCTAATCCAACAAATCATAAAAATAGGAAACGAAAGTCAACAAGAGATAGACGCACTAAGTCCAAGAAACAACGAAACAAACCCGCAAACCATATGGGAATCCTTCAAAAATAAAATCACAGCAACAGCCAAAGAAACTACCAAGAAACATCTAGCAAAGATAAATCAACGAATCCGAGCGCTAACAAAAGACTTACAAAGAACCTCCAACTCAAAAGACATAGACTCACCTAAAGATACCAGGATAAACAGAGTGATAATAGAACAAGAAATTGACCACCTACAAAAAAACAAAATAAGCAAGCGCAACTAAAAGCAAAAGCAAAATGGGCAACCCACAGAGAAACCATCAGCAAGTATTGGTCAAAGATCAACAAACAAAAGAAACCACGAGATATAATCCACCGCCTCAAAATACCAGGGACAGTAAGATATACAACAAAATCTGAAGAAATGGTGGAGATAGCGAAATTGTACCATAACGACATCCAATGGTCCGACATACCCACAGACGATACTGTAAACCAGAAACATGTAAGAGAAGCGGCCCTCAAGGAAATACCTGAACACCAAAAACTCGACGCACCAACGAACCAAATGAACAACCTTTTGAAAGAAGAACACGTATTACACGCACTTTTATCATCAAGATCCAGAAGTGCAACCGGAATTGACAGAATCCCTTACGAGCTATGGAAACACCTCCACAACAATTACAAAGAAGCATGTAAGAACGAGAAAGTCCAGTCTAACTTCACATTGGGATGGATGTGCCCCCTTTATAAGAAGAAAGACCGCACACTAATTGAAAACTACTGCCCGATAACCCTACTTAACACTGAATACAAGATACTAACAAAATTGCTAGCCATACAACTAACAAAACACATTAAAAAAATAATACACCCTAACCAAAGCGGTTTCATCCAAGGAAGATCTATCTTTGACCCAATCCACCTGACACAGGTAATGACCGCATACGCCGACCTAATGGAAGAAGATGGAATAATAGTGGCTCTCGACCAAGAAAAAGCTTACGACAAAATAAACCATGACTACCTCCTCGAAACTCTAGAAGCCTTTGGAATCCCACCTATGTTCATCAACACAATCAAAAGCCTATACAACTCAGTGTATACCAAAGTAGCCATAAACGGGTTCTTAAGCTCACCCTTTAAAGTCTCCCGTGGTGTATGACAAGGAGATCCCCTATCGTGTCTGCTTTTCGATATCGCCATCGAACCCTTGGCATGTGCACTCCACAACTCCCCAAAAATCAACAGTTATCAAATCCCTGGAATAAATGAATGAATTGTAGTTAATATGTATGCAGATGATACAACAGCATACCTTACCCATGAAGATAGTTATGCCGACCTAGAGGATCTGCTACAAAACTGGTGTAAAGCATCAGGCGCAAAGTTCAACCTCGAAAAAACCGAAATATTACCGATAGGAACCACAGAACACCGACAACACGTGATCCAAACAAGAAAACTAAATGACAAAGATAACCCGTGGCAAGAACAAATCCGCATAGCACAAGATGGTAACCCCATACAATCACTTGGCGCATGGATCAGAAACAACGTAGAACACGCAACATCATGGGAACCGATCCTAGAAAAAAATAGAAAAGAACTTTAAAAGATGGGAGCTCAGCCACCCATCCCTGGACGGAAAAAAACTGATCGTCCAAATGGTAGCTGGTGGCATGACGCAATTCCTCACAAAGGCACAAGGAATGCCAAAATCTATAGAAAACGCAATCACAAAACAGAGACTTCATCTGGAATGAAAGAAGAACCCCACCAATCAGCAGCAAACGCCTAGAAAGACCGATCGCAGAAGGAGGCCTAGACCTTCTAAACATTAAAACACGAAACAAAGCGATTAACATCACATGGTTGAAAACTTACATGGACATATCAACTCACCGCCCACATGGATATTCGTCGTCGACACAATGATTAACAGTCTGAAACCTGATGACCCAACTAAAACAACAGACACAAGAGCCTTCCTAACATCATGGGCCCCCCCCGACACAAGGCAAATGAGCAAACAAACTACCACTGATGGTCACGACAATGTTAAAGACCACAAAGAAACACTGCACCAGTTTCGCACCCTTAACGATCTCAAACGACCTAAAAGAACAACTCCCAGCCTGGCTACACATCGGCGGTCCACCTAAGACATATCATAAGAACAAGAACCTCTGCCTACAACAAACACACAACGCGAAATCAGTAAAAGATCTGAGAAACATAACAAGACGACTAACAAACCAAGATGAGCACCAACAGCAAGACTCATGCCCATGCAACGACTGCATAGATGACTGATTAAAAGGCTGTAAGAACCCACACAAATGCGCAACAACAGGAGAAAAGATACTCCGCAGCCTCCTACCCAAATACAACCCATACTCATCACCAAAAAGGGACGACCTGACACTAACACACAGAAGGTTAGAAAAAAACGCTCAAGCAAGACGACAACCACAACAAGGAACCACCTTCAACCCTTCCATCACGATAAAAAACAACCTATCTGAGGGTTTCCGCATCTTCGTCAACCCAACAAGACCCATCCACATACCAGCCTACCGCCTGCGTGCACCACAAAACAGACAAACCGCACAAAACAAACCACTCACCATCTTCACTGACGGCTCCTGCACAAACAACGGGAAACAAAACGCGAAATGCAGAGGAGGAATCTGGATAACAAACAATCACCCACTAAACCGCGCGATAAGCATGCCCAGCACTCACCACTTCAACCAAATAGGAGAACTTGTAGCTGTCCTCGTAGCACTACAATCTGTAAGCCCACTAACACCTGTTAAAATCGTAACAGACTCCAAGTATGTAATAAATGGTTTAACCACTCACCTAAATGACTGGGAAGACACTGACTGGATAGATGTGTCCAACGCCCCTCTATTCAAGGCAATAGCATACCAACTAAGACAACGACCAACCCCTACATCCTTCCAATGGGTGAAAGGACATAGTGGCATCAAAGGAAATGACAAGGCTGACCGCCTAGCACAAAATGGAGCAGCGAAAACAGAAACCAACGCCATCGACACATACGTACCACGAAACTTTGACCTACAAGGCGCAAAACTATCGTGTATTACCCAAAAGTCAGCATACAGAACACTCATGAACGACACACACCTAGAATACCATAGACAAACCCTCGTCCTGCTAAGCACGACCAGAGACGCTATTGAAACAATAACAACCACACTCGAAACTGACGAAACAATATGGAGGAGCTGCAGACACAAAGACATTGCGAAGAAAATCCAGATGTTCATGTACAAAACACTAAACAACGCTTTCAGAATAGGTGAATTCTGGCTACAAATACCCACCTTCGAACATAGAGCTAGATGTAGCACCTGCGGAGAAACTTCGGAATCAATGGATCACATCCTCACACAATGCAACAACCCAACACAAAAGAAAATATGGAGCCTAGCCAAAACAATATGGCCCAGGAAGCACAGACACTGGCCAGACCCCACAATAGGACTAATCCTAGGATGCGGTGCGCTATCCCTCCCACAGCCCCCTCGAAATCGCGACAAAGAAAACCAAACAACCCAGAAATACATCAAAGGAGCATCTCACCTCCTCAGAATCCTAATATCTGAGTCGGCCTATCTTATATGGACGCTAAGGTGTGAAAGAACTATCAAAGAACAAACACATACCGAAGACAACATCACAAGTAGATGGTTAAACACCATTAACCGACGCCTACAGTTAGATCGCGCGATAGCAGCTCGAACAAAAAGATCATCTAAGACCACTGCACAAGTCCTCCAAACTTGGGCCGACATAATCGAGATAAACAACAACAAAACAAACCATAATAATAACGATTGGGTAACCAACCTAGAGGTTTTAGTGGGTATCAAACTACCCAGGCCCTCGCAGACCGAGGCCACCAGGTAGTATACAGAGCCCCACACTACTCCCAGAAACGGAGTGTGCATAAGTAGCATTTTCCCTCGGACGGCGCCGGCGCGCCGATATAAGCGTTTTACGTAGGGCTAGACAGCGTCAGTTGCTTCGTAATTAACTCGCTTTTCCAAAAAAAAAAAAAAAAAAAAAAAAGTAAATTTACGACATAGTGTGTTTCAGCGCTGTGGCGTTGGCTATTTAGCGTGCGAAGCTCGAAGGCAACGACACAGAGAGAAGAATGCTTTCGGTCGAATGACAGGGTAAAAGTCTGGGATTCGGGGGTCCAGAAAACACTAAGGTAACTCTAGTACTCCGACTCGTATATAAGTAAGTACGGCTAAAGCTATATGAGACTCGGGATAAACAGGCGAGGGGTAAAGTTAAAGGGCAAAGAAAGATAAACAAATCAATAGGACCTGGTACGTGCGCCTAGGCGCAGTCGTTACAAGCGCTTTCCACAATAACAAAACAGCTTCCCGCAACACTTCCGCCAGTCACTACATGGAGGAGCGAGGTACCAAGGCCTGAAAGTTGTCTATTTGCCAACGGCTCGTACTGACTGTGGCATGCACAAATTCCATTTCGTGATGACCTTTCGCGTCTCGACGTCCACAACTTTGCATTTCCATCACGGCTTCCACTTGCAAGAGTTGGTTCCTTTCCTTTGAATTTTACGATGTAGAGGTAGGATCGATTTAGCGAGGCGTTTGAGCTTGCATTGACATTATCTTCACAGAACGCTGAACTCGCTCGGAGAGCATCCACTTCGCATATGCGACCCACCCCTCGAATGAGAGCATATTTTTCACGTCCGACACCTTCACATTGGACATCTATCTGGCGAAAGCATTCGCCCTGCATGACGCGCTGAAGACAAGAAGAACAAAATCTCCAGCGCATCCGAAAGTCGCGACTCGTGACCTCCAAAATTTACTAAAGGAGCATGATGTCAGTGACGCAGAGCAACGGATGCAAGATATCGTCCGTGCGCAGGGCCGGTCGTCGAAGAAAGGCGGAACGAAAGCCAAGTGAATTTCCTGGTCAACGGTCTCACCCGCTCAGAGCAAAAGAACTGATAGTCATCTCTGTGATTGCGGTAGGGAAGCCTTCGAAATTGAATTAAGCGCAGACGGCGATCTTGTTCGATGTACTCTCGACTGGGGAATCTGGGGCCACCACCGGCAGGCGGAGTATTGCATGCAGAAAAACCACTAACTATGGGCTTACAGGAGTAAAGAGTCGTAGTATTCCTTGATAAGAAGTACCATTTGTTACCAATGAAACGAACGAATGTTTTGTTAGAGTAAAAGGTGATCCTATATCCGGGAGCTTTGTGACCAGCTGCTAGTTGAAGCAATGAATGATAAATATGTCGCACTACTTCTCAGCTCAACATCTACACTTCTTTTCGGTTAACACAGATACCAGGATGCAATCTCCATTCACTGTGCCGAATACTCCGTCACATTTCGCCAATAGCTACATGCGTCTAGCTCAGCACATTGGCTCATCGCAAATATAGTACAGTACTCACGCGCAACGCTCGAGCAAGGCCATATCGGTCTTGAAAGTGTAAACGTCAGGTACTCCCGCGGATGTCTCGTTGAACATCATCTCTGTGAGGCCTTGTCGCCAAGAATTCCAGGAAGGTGTGATGTCTCCTGGGGTGTATCTGTCGTCAGGAGTCTCGTACATGGTCATAGCCATGAATGAGTTCGAGAAAGCAGTGATGAACTGGGAATTGTTATATGAAGGACCACCCCTGAAGCAGTATGCATCAGAGTAGGGGTTGAACCATGGCATCAACTTACGAAGTGAAGTAGTATACAACATCTTGTGCGTGCAAGCCAGGTGGAATTGCGAACTCGCCCTGCTTTTGTTGAGCACACGTAAATTGAGACTTTCCTCGAACTTGCCTTCCAAGCTTGCTCTCCAAATGCTTTGAGGAGGTAATAAGTTGGACAAACGAATATCGCTGAATCGAGTCATGAATCAGGGACAGTAATAGATTCCTTGAAGGACATACGTACATTCACCCATCACAAGATTTGCCTGGTTGACGTTGCTTCCCTGGTTCTGGTACATCATCACTGCTCCTGCAACCTGAGCAGAACCAAAGTTCGGGAAAAGCGTTTGGACATAATCTGCGATATCCAATGTCGTCGACTGGTTCACGAAGACGTTCCCCTCATGCGAATTGGTTACGGCAAGAAGGTAATTCTAAGGGGAATGGGCGTGAGTTTCGTTGATGCGATAGAATGCATAGATCATACAGCATTCAAGCGACCCTTGCTAATCGTCACAGTAGGTCTCTCCACAATGAAAGTGCCATCCACGACAGGGACGAATACCCACGTGCCAAAGAAGCCGTCGATGTTGATGTTGTAGTTTAAAGTTTGCAGCGTATTGACGTCTGCGGCACGCAAACAAGAGAGGGTATCCGAACTTGAGCTACAGCTGAGTTGAGGGTATTATAGCTCGGGAATGGCTACATATAAGCTTTGAAAGAACTCACTTTGTTCCATCGACGACCTCACTGTACAGCATCTGGTGGTGGCATTCAGGACGCCACAGAAATTCACCTCATACACAAAATTCACCTCCGGAATTCGGTCATGATAGTTATATTGTGATGGCAAGAATGTGGAACTCGTTATGGCAGCTCTGAAGAGGGGAGGCTGGGTATTTCCTCCATGAGCAACGAGATGCTGTAGTACGGAACCGGCACCTGAAATGACAAGCGTAATAAACAAGGCTAACGATGACGAAGAGTACATATCGCAGCTTACCAGCAGACTCTCCCCAAATCGTTACCTTCGTGGGGTCACCGCCAAAACTACATATCTATCCAGGAAAAGTTTCCTATCAGGTGAGGTACAACACTCGAGTAGATATTTTGCTCACGTAGGCCTGGACCCACTGTAGCGCATAATTTTGGTCGACTTTAGAATATCACGCTCAGCCGAGTCTGAAGAACTGTCAGACCATGATGATCACGTACGTAGTCCAGCATTGAGTGCACCCCCTTCTTTGACCGCTTCTCCAGGTAGGAAACCTGGCGGCAGCGTATAAGTTTGAAAATACGAAGAAGTAGCGAAGCCATACCGAATAAACCGAGGCGATACTGAACTAAGACCGTAATGACACCGTGATTCGATTCCATAATTAGATCTGCGCCATCGTATGGGCTCGCAGCTCCTTTAATATACCTGTACCAAAATCGGTTCATCGACAGAGGAACATTGAACATGCTACTCACCCTCCTCCGTGAATCCATACGACAACTGGGAGCCCTCCCGACGGTGTGGCTACCACTTCACTTCCGGGAGTGTATACGCTGCCGGATGCAACCATCAATCTCAAATGTCAACGTTATTGTTCCATGGCAGGGCTTACTTCAGGAATAAACAGTCCTCCGACTGACTGATAGCCCTTTTCCTCATAGAGGCGCTTTCAAAGGGATTTGTCGAAGAATTACCTGCGGTAGCTTGATAACATGCATTTGGTTGTGTGGTAGCTTGTTGAACCCCGAGGATGGTCGATGGGGGCTGAGGGGCTGCCCATCTGAAGTTGCCTATGTGTTTAGTGCGTAAACTGAGATTGTATACAACACACAAAGCTGGACGCACCAACTGGAGCAGCCGCGTACCGTATTCCAAGAAAGCTAGTGATGTTTGTTACTGTGTCCACTGATCCCTGGTACTGAGCATAACCTAAGTCGATGGTAGGTGCAGAAGTGGTGGTCGCCGGAGAAGATAATGCTTCTAGTGCAAGTAAAGCCTGTGACAAGGACAATAGTTTGGCTTTAATCGACATTTTCAATCTCATATATCGCGCAGTGAGAGACAACTCCGATCAAGTTGGCGAAATCGCGCTACCTGACGCATGTGGCGTCATAAACGCTGCCAGCGAAGCGGTTAGTTACTCAACGGCTTTCCACTTTGGAACATTTCAAATTACATACTGCTGTTCGAACAAGGTTTAACCATTCCGGATCCTATGACTCATGAACAGAACCGCCTGTTGCTTGGACTTGGGGCTGGACTCCGGTTCGGGTTGTTTCGGACTGAACCCAGTTGAACTACCACCACATCAGCACTCAGGCAAGATGTTTGTATAACTTTCAGTGCATTTTTTCAATATCTTTTTGCACCCAACCCAACCCACTTGCGTTCAACCCCGCAGAGGTACGTCGAGTCAGCCAACTGGTCGTTGCCAGATCTTGATGCACTAATTATTTTCTCAGTCAGCCCATCTTATTTTCTTCGGTCACGAAGCTGCTGTATCCTCAGTCGCTTACTAACTACCGTTACACTCCTGTCGAGTTTGAGAAGGATAATGACACTGACAATTACTTCCGAGAGTCCAAATTATTACCGCATCGAAAGCTTCATGTGCTACCGATCGTCACACCGCGAAGCAGATACCACCTGTCACGTGATACCCTGCGGTAATATCACACAAGTTGGCTTATTTCTGATTCCAATTTATATCCTATCACTCTATTTCTAGCTTTACACATGGTATCTCACATCCACTCTTAGGTTGTATGGCACATTTGATAGTTGTGTTGCACACCTGTAAGGTTGTGTCGCGCACTTGACAGTCACACCGCCCACCTTGGGATTTGGAGCGTCGTATCCGAGCACCTAGTCTGGCTCTCAACGCTCGCCGGGCACCCTTCAGTGAGAGAAAACAATTTAGCAGCGACACCTGCAGGGTCCCGAGAGCCAGGAACACTAAGAGGTAGCACAAACGATCTTCGGGGAAGGTAGGACGGTAATGGAATAGGAAAGGTGGAAAGCTTCCCTTACGGACTGGTATACCGTTCAAGGACTTGTGGCTCGTTGATGGCCAGGGTGAGCATGTGAGCACTGAGATTTGAGGCCTGGCCAAGTCTTGCGGCCAAAATTCTTGTACTTGTGTCACTGAGTAAGTTCACCCTTTTGTTTTAATATAATATGTTGTCGACACCCTCTTTCTCCTTGTGACAATATTTATCTGTGCCCTTGATTAAATGCTCTCTACGGTAAGTGAGAGAAGATCCTGCAAAGTGACGAATGGAAATTGGCTGTGCCATACGAGCGAGTGAATACACACAACTAAGCCTACGATACCAGAACAGTACACATCAGTAACAGTAGTAACTTTAAATATCATAAAATGTCCAAGGAGGGTGCAGATATCATGAATTTGGGTGCACAGTAGCGTCGATCACCTCCATCCTGACATCAGCACTTTTCTCAGGCAACGGTATCGAATTCTCTCTCTCCGGTATCGAGCCGTCCTTCCCCGCTCCCTTTTCTATCGACCTGCGGGATTGACCCGAGTCAGTCGCGCCCTGTTTATCCATCGGTACGGCCTCTATTTCGACGTGGCTCGAATGTAGGTTCTGTGCCATGCGCTCATCCATCTCCCGCCGCGCCTGCTTTGCGCGCACGAAAAACACGCTCGAGCCCAGGACCATCACGAACACGCCGTGCAGTATGAACGCTGCGTGCATATTGTACGGCGGGGACGCAGTCCACGACGCGCGCAGGGCGCCTTCCGCTGTACACAAAGGGCGTCAGATAAAGCAACTCGTTGCTGGATAATGACGTACCGAGGATGAATATGATGCCGAATGCGTTGCCTCTGAGAACGCAGAGTGAGCATGAAGAAATAGGATACAGAAAAAAGACTTACACACACCACAAAATGGCGGCACTGCCGTGTGCATTTCGTGTAAGCTCGGCTCCGAGCTCAAGGGCGATTGGGAGCATCGTTATGGAGCAAACACCGATGATGACCATGATCGCGAAGATTCCTCCGGTGTTGTGGGGTTTTACTGGGTGGGTGTTAGTTCACATATATATCGAGGACGGGATAGAATGAGATCGACATGATCGTCAGAAGATGATCGACCACGAGCTACAAATGATCTGCCACGTCATCGATTCATTGCAGAAACAGTCAAGGTTCCCTACTTCAAAGCAATTCGCAAGACCGCGCAAAAAGGCGACATCGTCTACCAAGTGAACTGAACCGCACTCACCAGCCCAGATCAAACTCAGCCACGCCCCTGCAGCCATCGGGACAAGTATCTTTAGTGTTATGCCCAGATGATGGGTCAACACCCAATCGAACAGAGGCGCGGTGACCACACTACCAAGGATCCCGCTCGATAGGAGAGTTGCACCAAAGAGGCCTGAAGTAACGTCATCATATCCCTCAGGTTCCTGTGAATGCCATGTTTAGCGGCCATATTTGATACTGAGAAAGACTCACGAAGTACTGCGCAGAGAGGATGGTAAGTGCGTTTGTCCTGTGCAATTTTTCGTATGCGCGTTTATAAAGCAAGGACAAAACACTCACGCGCCAACAAGCACACCGAAAATCAGCGTAATGATGGTAAAGTCCAGCCGTTCGTGAGGAGCCATGTAAGCAGGGTCGGAGGGGCGAACTTTCCCCACCATCGCAAGCAGGAGAGAGTAGAGTGATTGTGGGGCCTTGGAGCCTGCATATGCTGCTCAGAAAAGTTAATAACCTTACACGTAGAAGGTTTTCGATACGAGGCACGCCAGACGTACTTGGTGGGCTTGGTGGTTCACTCTCGATAAGAAAGAGGGCAGGTGCGACTGCGGTAGATACGATCGCTAGGACCAGAACCTGTTCCAGTGCACCGTCAGCCATTCAACTATAGAGAAAAGTTCGAGGAGACTCACAGAGTGCCTTGCAGTACCTAGGGGACTAAGTAACTGACCAAGAGCGCCGCCGATGGGATTGGCTGGCGGGTCCAAACTGAAGATGATGGTTGGAAAAATTTGACGAAAGGTGACTCACCGATGGCAATCACCATTGTGGCTGTCGTTCGGCCTTTGAGGTCAAACCACATCTCGGAATACTTCGGGCCGAGGACTTGGAAGACAGGTTGAGATATTGCCGAGAAGAACTGCATGTGATCAAGACACAAGGTGGACGGGAGCAAGAAGCGATTAAGTGACACGCAAATACATGAGAAAGGGGTGCGCACCTGTCCGAGGAAGAGTAGCGCATAAGCGCTCTCAGGGGACAAGGACGTGATGCTGCCTGCATAACGCACCCAGCCTGATACGAGGAGCATCACCACACCCACATCAGCCTTTGGGAAATTTCCATATTAGTTGAAGCAGAACAGGTGGAAGGGACTCACACATCGGCGAATACCGAAGCGCGTACAAAGGAGGGGAACGAGGAGGGAAACAGGAATGTAGACACAACATATAATGTTGCCGAGCCAGTTCACTTGGTCAATGGAAATGGCAAATTCCCCAGAAGCTATTTAAATACTATCAAGTAAAACTATTGTGCACTGAGGATGGATACGCACTCTCATTTGATATGGGCCCAAACCATGGCCAGGGCATACCGGTCACGAGGCCAAGTAAAATCTAGGCATGGATAGCACTGCTCAATATACTAGAGCACGAAGTCTGATGGGCTCACAAAACCAAAAAGGCCAGCGAAGCGGCGCCTGTATAGGCGGTAAATGGGGACTTGCTCCGCGTCACTGTTGTCCGGGCCCTGTTTCGCTTCTTCGACATGACTGATGCTGATTTGGCGAGCTAATTGTATGGTATCTGCGATTATGGTACCGGGGTATGATTCAGACTGCACTCTTGAGATGGACAATGCACCGGTACGAGGTTGTGAAGTTGAAACAGGTGCATGGTCCTGTGGAGCCATGAGACTGGTAGGGGCCCTGCCAGTGGAATTGAGTAGTCGCAGTAGTGAAATACTACGGACTATAAAGACAGCACACTGAATATTATGTATGGACCTGGAGTATGACAATCGATAAGAGCAACATGACCCAAACTACAAAACAAAGTGACGCCACGTACGACACTGAGCCCGATGATATGACATTCAAGACAGCTCCTAGATCCGGCCTTGCATACATGCCAGTTCCGAAAGGTGTTGTACAAAAACATATGCATGCATCCTAAACAAGGGACCGCGGGCCAGCGCTCCAGCGCTCCAGCTGTGACTGTATCTTTAAATATATCTGGTACAGCTTGACCTAAAGCTTACGCACTATTACTTAATACTTCAATTTACATTCACACATGTGACATCAGTGACGAGACTTTTCATGACTTCTCTCGCTGGCGGCCGCTGTACACGTTCGTGACGTTCATCGTATACTTCCTTGGACGGTCGCTTCCAACATACACTGGAACCCTTCTCAGAGTCACAAACTTGAAGCTTGAAAGCCGACCGGTACCATAGCAAGAGGATACGACTCGGACAGAGATGGTTATGAGTACTAGACTAGTTTATAACGTGTACAAGTAAGGCTGTAGCCACGTCGTTGTGAGGACTGTGACGAGCTTGGAGATCATTCAAAGTAAAGGCGGGCATTTCAATCTCCACCAAACGTTGGTCCCTCCAAGCAGAAGTTAGTGCTGAACTCGCATATTTGCGGAGGGTGCAAAAGTTTACGGAAAATTATCGTGGCGGAGACTGCCATGGCTGGTAGGAGTCAGGACGTTTGAGGACTTCCTGAGCTCGCTTGTCACGGTGTTCGTCCAAGGCACCCAGTCTGGACTTACTGTAGCGACTTCGACAAATCAAAGACACGAGTAGCTCAATCGGGACCTCATTTTCGAAGGTTGTTCTTGATGGTCTATTGAACATGATTTGCATTTGCACTGACGGAAAAGAAAACAAGGAAAATGGACAATGATATGATGCGAATATTTGGTGTAATGATTGAATGCTCTCTACCACGGTAAGTGAGAAAAGATCGAAATGACCACCAACGAATAGTAATAGGCTGTGCCATACGTGCGAGTGAATACACACAACGAAGTCTACAATACCAGAACAGCATACGTCAGTAACAGTAGTAACTCTGTAGATCATAAAATGTCCGAGGAGGGTGCAGATATCATGAATCTGGGTGCACAGTAGTGCCGATCACCTCCACCCTGACATCAGCGCTTTTCTCGGGCAACGGTATCGAATTTTCCCTCTCCAGTGTCAAGCCGTCCTTCTCCGTCCCTTTGTCTAGTGACCTGCGGGATTGGCCTGAGTCAGTCGTGCCCTGTTTATCCATTGGTACGGCCTCTATTCCGACGTGGTTCGAATGTAGGTTCTGTGCCATGCGCTCATCCATCTCCCGCCGGGCCTGCTTTGCGCGCACGAAAAACACAGTCGCGCCCACAACCATCACGAATACACCGTGCAGCACGAACGCCGCGTGCATGCTGTACGGCGGGGAAGCGGTCGATGATGCGCGCAGGGCGCCTTCCGCTGCACACCAAAGACGTCAGACAATGCGACCCGTTTACTAAATGAAGACATACCGAGGATGAATATGATGCCGAATGCGTTGCCTCTGAGAACGCCGAGTGAGCATGGAGAGATGGGACAAAGAAACAAGACTGACGAACACCACAAAATGGCAGCACTGCCGTCTGCATTTCGTGTAAGCTCGACTCCGAGCTCAAGGGCGACTGGGAGCATTGTTATGGAGCCAACACCGATGATGACCATGATCGCGAAGATTCCACCGGTGTTGTTTGGTTTTACTGGGGAAGGATTAGCTCACGGATATCAAACACGGGATAGAAGGAAGACCAAAGAAGGCATCGTCTACTAAGTGAATTAATCCGCACTCACCAGCCCAGATTAAACTCAGCCACGCCCCTGCGACAATCGGGACAAGAGCCTTTAGCGTTATGCCCAGATGATGGGTCAACACCCGATCAAACAGAGGCGCGGTGACCACACTGGCAAGGATTCCACTAAATAGGAGGGTCGCGCCAAAGAGGCCTGAAATGGCGTCGCTATACCCCTCAGGTTCCTGTCGATTCCATTTTTAGCGATGATATTTGGTGCTGAGAAGAAAAACTCACGAAATACTGCGCCGAGAGGACACTAAGTGCATTTGTGCTGTGCGATTTTAGTACGTGTGTTCGTACAGCAAGGAAAAAACACTCACGCGCCAACAAGCACGCCGAAAATCAGCGTAATGATGGTGAAGTCCAGCCGTTCGTGAGGAGCCATGTAAGCAGGGTCGAAGGGGCTAACTTTCCCCACCACCGCAAGCAGGAGGGAATAGAGTGATTGTGGGGCCTTGGAGCCTGCATATGCTGTGCAAAAAAAGTTAGTAACTTACACGTAGAAGATTTTCGATGTGAGGCACGCCAGACGTACTTGGTGGGGTTGGTGGTTCACTCTCGATAAGAAAGAGGGCAGGTGCGACTGCGGTAGATATGATCGCTAGAACCAGAACCTGTTCCGGTACACCGTCAGCCATTCAATATAAAAAAGTTCAAGGGGACTCACAGAGTGCCTTGCAGTACCGACTAGGGGACTAAGTAACTGACCAAGAGCGCCGCCGATGGGATTGGCTGGCGGGCCCAAACTGAATACGATGGTTGAAAAACTTTGAGGAAAGGAGACTCACCGATGGCGATCACCATTGTGGCTGTCGTTCGGCCTTTAAGGTCAAACCACATTTCGGAATACTTCGGGCCGAGGACTTGGAAGACAGGTTGAGATATTGCGGAGATGAACTGTATGCGATAAAGGCACAAGGTAGGCAGGAGCAAGGAGTAGTTGAGTGACATAGAAATACATGAGAAAGGGGTGCGCACCTGTCCGAGGAAGAGTAGCGCATACGCGCTCTCAGAGGATAAGGACGTGATGGTGCCCGCATAGCGCACCCAGCCTGATATGAGCAGCGTCGCCACACCCACTTCAGCCTTTGAAGAAAATTCTCCATTAGTTGAAGCAGGACAGGTGGAAGGGACTCACACATCGGCGAATACCGAAGCGCGTACAAAGAAGAGGAACGAGGAGGGAGACGGGAAGGTAGACACAAGATAAAATGTTGCTGAGCCAGTTCACCTGGTCGAGGGAAATGGCAAAGTCTTCAGAAGCTATTCAAGTTGAATGCTATCAAGTAAAAATAATGTGCACTGAGGATGGATACGCACTATCATTTGATATGGGCCCAAACCATGACCAGGGCATACCGGTCACGAGGCCAAGTAGAATCTAGGCACGCTTAGCATCGCAAGGGATTAGAGCACGAAGTCAGGTGAACTCA
Source organism: Suillus paluster (assembly GCF_016628075.1). Lineage (NCBI taxonomy): Eukaryota > Fungi > Basidiomycota > Agaricomycetes > Boletales > Suillaceae > Suillus > Suillus paluster. The sequence continues at coordinate 188,017 of NW_024537619.1, forward strand.
CAAAACCAAAAAGGCCAGCGAAGCGGCGCCTGTATAGACGGTAAATAGGGACTTGCTCCGCGTTGTCCCCTTGCTTGACTTCTTCAACATGACTGATGCTCCTGCGGCGAGCTAATTGTCTAGTATCTGCGACGATTGTATCGGGATATAATCCAGACTGTACGCTTGAGATGAACACTGCATCGGGAGGTTGTGGAGTTGAAACAAGTTCATGGTGAGCCATGAGACTGATAAAGGGGGCCCTCCCAGTGGGATTGAGTAGTCTCTGTAGTGAAATACTACGGACTACAAAGAGAGCGCACAGGATATTATGTATGAACCTGGTAGTATGACAATCGATAAGAGAACTATAAACATGACCCGAACTGCAAAACCAACTGACGCCAAGACACTCATGTATGCCGTGTCTTATGACATGACATGGACTTTCCCGGGCACCTCCTAATCTGGCCAAAGGAATGGCATATGTTCCGGTTCCGAAACATGCCAATCTCAACTTACATGTGATCAGTGACTGTCATGGCTCTGCCTAGTACCGGCAGCTTAGCCTAAAGCTTACTCCCTATTAATACTTTAATTCTAAAGTGGCTTCTATCGTGGTATATCCTTCATTGGTCGCCCCACAAAACACATCGCAGCCTTCTCACAAACTTGAAAGTCCACAGGTACCATTGCATGCTGCGCAGAAGGATCATCAACCCTGCGTCATACGAATACATAATCGTAAAATGTCCCCTTCCCCGCCTTCTTCTCCACTTTCTTCCCCGCCCTTCTCACAGGCGATGGTTTCTTCGCAGGGGACCTCGATGGTGACGACCCGCTCCGAGGCTCGTTCCACGCACTAAATCGGGTGCGCGCATTCCGCACGTATACATCACTGCTCCCTCGCACGCCGTCTGCGCGCAGAGTGCCATTCAAATCATTAGTTTCCGCGAACCCTTCGTCAAACTCAAAGTCTGACCCACCGATCACAGACCATGATCAGGGTGCCTCCAAAATCGCTGAGAACCCTCTGACGGGTGCTTTATGTTCTCTGTCTGACGCAAAGCCTGACTTTAAGTTAGACATGTGAATGTCAGACAGAAAATCTGATATGGTACCAAGTTGGGATGTATCTGTCGGTGGTTTCCATGTACCTGATCTAATTGCCAGGGCCCAAGGGATGTGTGCCTGGGAGTATTTGGCACCTGACGGGTGCAACCGTACTCACTGGCCCACAAAGTCAACTTCGTGAGTATCAACTTTCAAGTTGTGTCTTCGTCTACTCCGACTCACTCGCCGATCGTGCGGCATCCTCAATGTATCCTGTTCTGATATCGTCGAGAAAAATATGCGGTATGCTGCCGTTGTACTACCGCTCGCAGTAACAACAGCCTTCAAAGTGCACAGTCAGTAGGATCGCGGCTCCCTACCCTGTAACATGCTACCTCCACCATGTAGGTTTCACCTTGTCTGTAACTTGAAATAGGGACAGCTCAACTACCATTCACTACTTCTTTATTCTTTGTTACGGACAGACTGAACTGTGTGAGAGAGATCAGTCATGAAGACGGATGACGCGTTGTCCTCCAAGAAGCGTTCTCCACGAGTCCATGGTCAGTACGATCACTATCGTAAGCCAATTTCGACGTGAATATGTTTCCATCATGTTTTACTCACCTGATCCGTGAACGTCCCTTGCGGTCGTGCCAGCACTGCGCCTAGTGATCGTCTCGATATCCTCGAATCAATGTTTCATGCTGCTAGCATGAACCCCGCTCACATCCATAATGCTATATGCATCAGGTCGCGAAGCTATCTCTCACTGCGCGAGATATGAGAATCGAAATGTCGATCAAAGCCAGACTATTGAAATTATCGCAGGCTTTGCTTTCACTAGAAGCATTATCTTCCCCGGCGACCACCACGTCAGATGCACCCATTATCGACTTCAGATGGGCAACTCCGCAGCCTCCATCAACTATCTCTGGGGTTCAATAAGCTACAACGCAACCAAATGAATGCTATCAAGCACTCGGAGGCAAGTCTTCGAGAAAGCAGTGTTCATGATGAACTAGGAATTATTGTGTCCAAGACTACCGCTGAGGTAGTATGTATTAGAGTGGGGGCTAACCCATTGCATCAACTGACAAAGTGAAGTAGTATGCAACATCTTGTCCGTGCACGCCAGGTGGAATTGAAAACTCGGCCTGCTTTTGTTGAGCATACATAAATTGAGACTTGCCTCAAGCCTACCTTCCAAACTCGTTCTCCAAATGCTTTGAGATAATAAGTAGGGCAAATGAATATTGCTGAATCGACTCATGAAATCAGGGACAGTAATGAATCCTTCAAAGGACATACATACATTCACTCATCACGAGATATACCTGGTTGTTGTTGCTTCCCTGGTTCTGGTACATCATCATTACTCCTGCAGCCTGAGCAGAACCGAAATTCGGGGAAAGCGTTTTGACATAATCTGCAATATCCAATGTCGTCGATTGGTTCACGAAGGTTCCCTCATACGAATTGGTTACGGCAAGAAGGTAATGGGTCTGAGTTTCGCGGATGAGAATAAAGTTCATAGATCATACACTGTTCAAGCGACCTTTCCTAATCGTCACGGTAGGTCTCTCCACGATGAAAGCGCCATATATGACAGGAACGAATACGTACGTGCCAAAGAAGCCGTTGATGTTGATGTTATAGTTTAAGGTTTGCGACGTCTGCAGCGCGCAAACAAGAGAGAGTACCCGAATTGAGCTACAACTGTAAGTTAAGGGTATTCACTCTGGAACATAACCTTTGAAAGGACTCACTTTGTTCCATCGACGACCTGACTGTACAGCATTTGGCAGTGGCATTCAGGACGCCACAGACATTCACCTCATGAACAAAATTCACCTCCGAAATTCGGTCATTATAGTTATATTGTGATAGAAAGAATGCGGAACTTGTCATGGCAGATCTGGAGAGGGGAGGCTGCGTGTTTCCTTCATGAACAACAAAATGCTGTAGCACGGAACCGGCACCCGAAACGACGAGAGTAGTGAACAAGGCTAATGATAATGAAGAGTACCTAACACAGCTCACCAGCAGACTCCCCAAATCGTTGCCTTCGTGGGATCGCCACCGAAACCACTTACCTATCCTATCAGTTGAGGTACACCACGCAAGTAAGTAGATACTTCTGCTACGTAGGCCTGGATCCACTGTAACGCATAATTTTGGTCGACTTAGAATATCAAGTTCAGCCGAGTCTGAAGCACTGTCAGACCATGATGATCACGTACGTAGTCTAGCATTGAGCACACCCCCTTCTTTGACCGCTTCTCCAGAAAGGAAGCCTAGTCGACAGCGTATACATCAAGTTGAAGACCCGAAGAAGTAGCGAAGACATACCGAATAAACCGAGGCGGTACTGGAGCACGACAGTGACGCCACGATGATCTAATTCCACGATTAGGTCTGCGCCATTGTATGCATTCGCAACTCCCAAAACACACCTGTGCCGAAATCGATTCTTCGACAGCGGAACATTGCACATGTACTTACCCTCCACCGTGAACGTGAATCCATACGACAACTGGGAGCCCTCCCGACGGTGTGGCCACCACTTCACTTCCGGGAGTGTATACACTACCAGATGCAAGTCAACCACCATTCGTACATCATCGTTCCGTGGCAGGCTTACTTCAAGAACAAACAGTCTTCCGACTGACTGACAGCCTTTTCCTCATAGAGGTGCTTTCATAGGGATTAGTCGAAGAATAGCCTCCGAGTGCTTGATAGCATTCATTTGGTTGCATTGTGGCTTGTTGAACCCCAGAGATGGTCGATGGAGGCTGCGGAGCTACCTATCTGAAGTCGCCTATGTGCTTTGTGCGTAAACCAAGACTATATACAACACACAACGCTGGACGCACCAACTGGAGCAGCCAGGTACCGTATTCCAAGAAAGCTGGTGATGTTTGTCGCTGTATCTACTGATCCCTGGTACTGAGTGAGCATAATAGAAGGTGATAATGGGTGCATCGGACGTGGTAGTTGCCGGAGGAGAGAACGCTTCTAGTGCGAGCAAAGCTTGTGACAATGCCAATAGATTAGCTTGAATCGACATTTCTAGTTTCATCTGTCAGCACAGTGAGAGACAGCTATCAACCAGGGTACGAAATACTTAGTGCGACCTGACGCATAAGGCATTATAGATGTGAGCGGGGTCCGACTTAGCCGCATGAAACATTTGATTTAAGAGGATGTCGGGAACGATCACCGGGCACAGTGCTGGCACGGCCGCAAGGGACATGATTCTTCTGTCACGTCATAGATCAGGTGAGTAAATCATGCTGAACGAATATTTACATCGATATTGGCTTACTACAGTGGTCGTGCTGACCGTAGACTCGGCGTGGAGAGCGCTCCTTGGAGGAAAACGTTCTAGGTCATCCTACAGACCTATCTTTCCCACACAGTGCGGGCTGTCCGCTATGTAGAGCTTGAAGAATGAATATTTGAATACGTAGTGAGCGGTACTACGCTGATCGCCATTTCAAGTTTCAAGTTACAGAAGAAGTGAAACCTACATGATGAAGCTGGGTGCACGTGCTAATTCCCGCTACGTAAGTAGTGGGTATTAGGCGTAATAGCTCAAATTTTACAACGCTTTCAAGTTTTGGCAGAGAAATGAGTATCCGTACGTTTTAGTGCTCTGTTCCCACAGTTTTTCTCACGGTTTGAAGTTTATGTCTTATAGTCAGTTTAATGTTCATGCCGATGCTCAGCGAGCTCTCTCAACGTTTCAATTATCTACTAAAGTTTTTCGCCGATGTATTGGCGATTGTGCGCGTTGACGGATTTCAATCGAAATCACAAGTTTCTTCCACTTTTCTGCATGACCACAATATTCCACGTTCTGTTGTGGAATCCTCTTTAGGACTTGTTCGCGTGCCTACCATCGATGGCTGGTATCTCTCGCGGCAACCATTCCAAGAGACTTATCTTCGTGATTGCGACGTAATTCTTGACTGTGATTGGTTGCAGTCCATTCGCCCTGCATTTCCACGTGACGCGTATATCACCTGAAAGAAAAAACGTAGCGGGCTCTGCCGCGTGCGGCCCTTCGCGTTATTACAATTTGACTCACCAGCAAATATTGTCACGGTACGTACAGCAAAATGTTGCCCTGGCAGTCAATCAATGCAGGAGAAAGCTCCACCCAGTTCCAAGCTATAGTCTTACGTAGCCTGTTTGAATGCATTATAATGACATTACAGCCTGGAGAGGTAGCACAGACGATCGCGGAAGGGAGGGCGTTAAGTAATGGAATAGGAAAGGTGGAGAGCTCCCCTTATATGAGTTCGCCTGGTCATTTATATATATTGGTTCACTTTGCATACATCGGATTTCTGCCAAGTTCGTGCCAGACTGGTATACAAAAACTCGGGGCTCGTTTATAGCCAGGGAGAGCGCGGAGCACTTGCAGCCAAAATTCTCGTTCTTCAACTTCTTGTGTAAGTCTGTGTAAGTTCAACTGTTTGTCTTACATGATATAATGTTGTCAACACACCCTTGTGATAATGTCTGTGCTTTAATTGAGTGTTCTCTACAGTAAGTGACAAAGGCTGAATTAAGTGCGGACAGAACGGAAAATGTTCCCGTAGTAGTACATCTCGATTCTTCCTAGTTCTCCACGATTTCAAATCCTGCGAAATGACCGCCAACAAATGAAAAGAGCCTATGTCATATGGGTAAGTGGATACAGATATCGATTCTGAGTCTACAATACCAAAACAGCACACGTCAGTTACAGTGATGATAAGGTCGTAAATTGTCCAAGGAAGGTGTAGATATCATGAATCTCGGTGCATGGTAGTGCCGATAACCTCCAGACTGATACCAGCACTTTTCTCAGGCAACGGTATCGAGTGCTCCATCTCCAGTATCGAGCCACTCTCCTCCTCCCCTTTTTCTATTGACATGTGGGATTGACCCAAGTCGGTCGTGCCCAATTTGTCCATCGGCATCGCCTCTAATTCGAACTGGGTCGAATGTAGGTGCTGCGCCATACGCTCATCCATTTCCCGCCGCACCTGCTTTGCGCGCACGAAAATCATGGTGGCACCCACAACCACCACGAACACGCCGTGCAGCACGAACGCCGCGTGCATGTTGTACGGTGGGGAAGCGGTCGACGATGCGCGTAGGGCGCCTTCCGCTATACACAAAGGACGTCAGACAAAGCAACTCCGAGTCGTTGCTGGAGGAGGACATACCGAGGATGAATATGATGCCGAACGCGTTACCTCTGAGGACGCAGAGTGAACGTGAAGAAATGGGATGAGGAAACAAGACTTACGAACACCACAAAATGGCGGCACTGCTGTCTGCATTTCGTGTGATTTCCACTCCGAGTTCAAGGCCGACTGGGAGCAATATTATGGAGCAAATACCGATGATGACCATGATCGCAAAGATTGTGCCGGTGTTGTTTGGTTTTACTGAATGGGGATTAGTTCACATACAAGTATACCGAGGACGGGATAGAATGAGATCGGCATGATTGTCAGAAGATGATCGACCACGAACTACAAATGATCTGCCACGTCATCGATTCACTGTAAAGAACAAGACAATTTCTCCCACTCGGAAGCAACTCACAAGAGTTGCGAAAAAAGAAGACATTGTCTATCAAATAAATCCACACTCACCAACCCAGATCAAACTTAACCACGCCCCTGCGGCAATCGGGACAAGTATCTTTAGTGTTATGCCCAGATGATGGGTCAACACCCGATCGAACAGAGGCGCGATGATCACACTGGCAAGGATCCCGCTAAACAGGAGGGTCGCACCAAAGAGGCCTGAAATGGTGTCGCTGTACCCCTCAGGTTCCTGTGAATGCGGTGTTTAGCGGTGATATTTGGTGCTAATAAGAAAGACTCACGAAATACTGCGCAGAGAGGACGCTAAGTGCGTTTGCCCTGTGCGGTTTTCGTATGTATGTTCGTACAGTCAGGAGGAAATACTCACGCGCCAACAAGGACACCAAAAATCAGTGCATTGATGGTGAAGTCCATCCGTTCGCGAGGAGCCATGTAAGCAGGGTCTGAGGGGCGAACTTTCCCCACCATCGCAAGCAGGAGGGAGTTGAGTGATTGCGGGGCCTTGGAGCCTGCGTATGCTGTTCAGAGAAATTAGTGACTTACACGTACAAGGTTTTCGATTTGAGGCACGCCAGACGTACTTGGTGGGCTTGGTGGTTCACTCTCGATAAGAAAGAGGGCAGGTGCGACTGCGGTAGACATGATCGCTAAAACCAGGACCTGTTCCAGTAGACCATTCATAGGGCACGAAAATAGAAAATTTCAGGGGACTCACAGATTGCCTTGGAGTACCGACTAGGGGACTAAGTAACTGGCCAAGAGCGCTGCCGACAGGATTGGCTGGCGGATCCAAACTGAAGACAATGGTTGAAAAGAAATGGCGACAGGGGACTCACCGATGGCGACAATCATTGTGGCTGTCGTTCGGCCTTTAAGGTCAAACCACATCTCGGAATACTTGGGGCCGAGGACTTGGAAGACAGGTTGAGATATTGCTGAGAAGAACTGCATGCGATGAAGACACAAGGTAGACGGGTGCAAGAAGCAGTTGAGTGACATGGAAATACATGAGAAAAGGGTATGCACCTGTCCGAGGAAGAGTAGTGCATAAGCGCTCTCAGAGGACAAGGACGTGATGGTGCCAGCATAGCGCACCCAGCCTGATATGAGGAGCATCCCCACACCCACATCAGCCTTTGGGGAAAATCTATATTAGTTGAAGCAGCACAGATGGAAGGGACCCACACATCGGCGAATACCGAAGCGCGTACAAAAAAGGGGAACGAGGAGGGAGACGGGAATGTAGACACAACATATAATGTTGCCGAGCCAGTTCACCTGGTCAAGGGAAATGTCAAAGTCCTCAGAAGCTATTCAAGTTGAATATCATCAAATATTGTGCACCCAGGACGGACACGCACTATCGTTTGATATGGGCCCAAACCATGACCAGGGCATACCGGTCACGAGGCCAAGTAAAATCTAGGCACGCTTAGTATCGCAAGGTATTAGAGCATGAAGTCTGGTGGACTCACAAAACCAAAAAGGCCAGTGAAACGGCGCCTGTATAGACGGTAAAGGGGGACTCCTTGTTCCACGTGGTCCCCCTGCTTGACTTCTTCGACATGACTGATGCTGATGTGACGAGTTAATTTTCTGGTATCTGCCACGACTATGGTACTGGGGTACAATTTAGACTGCACGGTTGAAATGGACACCCGACCGGGAGGTGGAGTGGAAAAAGGTGCATGGTCCTGAGTGCCGTGCCAGTGGGATTGAGTAGTCATAGTAGTGAAATACTAAGGACTACAAGGAGAGCACGCTGTATATGATGTACGGACCTGGTAGGATGACAATAGATAAGAGAAGCATGACCTGAGCTAAGTATTGAGTCTGAGTAGTGAAGCACACACTGATGGCTGCGGCGGTTGCGCTGGCATGACACTGATCAATGACATGGCAGTGATGGCACAGCTAGTACTATTTCCAGCTTCTAAACTCGGCAAGTGCCGCCTGTGTTGGCAGATCCCAATCGATTTCACCATTAAATCGGAACGGCGCTTGGCCGCGCTAGTCCCCGACTCCTGTTTGAATCAAACTGTCCTACATGTTAGACTAAAGATGCTGTGATATTGACTGGCATCTTACCGCTGGTGTGTACGATTCGGACGTAAGTATGTACTCGTGAGTGTATTTTGTAACACTAATGAAGTGGGAGTCGGGGATTTCAACTAGAAGATACTGTAATTAGAGTGTCATAATGAGTTATCGATATCGAAGTAGGAGGGTCGCAGTGGACAAAACACGAGTGTTGATCTGCGCAAAACCTGTAGAAAGATTCCAGTTGTGTGCATTCCAACGTAAAAGTGAAAAGCAAAGACAACAGAACATCCCACAAATTCACCAGGACTTTCGGGTTCGCGTACAAGAGCATCCGCATCCGCATACAGATATACAGGTCGTTATCGTCGAGGCCAAGCTGGATATCCCATACTGGCGACGGCTCTCGCGGAGGTGGCCGGGATTCGGGAAGACCCAGTGGGCGGAGAACTTTCAAGGGCGAGTTCTACGTCCCATGCTGGGCTCTGACCGCGCTGGGGAGCTCTGCGTGTGTAGTTGAATAACGCTTTCGAACTTTCTTTCAAGCTCCGACGTCAGCTCCAGAACGTCTGGTTTCGAGACAAGAACTTTGCGGGAAGAAGACCCGGGCGGCAGAACCTGGCAGAACTCCAGGCTTGGCAGCGCAATGCGTTAGAACCAACTCAGTGTCGAATCCCTGAAGTTTGAAGACAACTGCTACAATAGGACTTCCCACCTTATTACGGTCCACATATCTGAGCCATTTCTCTAGAGCAATCCTAGTACTACGTGGCGCCAGCCATGAAACGATGCAGATTTGAAAAGGTTTGCTTGTCTTGTACCTTATATGGGTGGAAGATGGCATTCTTTCGTCCGGGTCCAAGCCACCCACAGCGCAATTAAATCATCATGCCCGAACAGCTGACTCTATACCTTCTCAAGGTGAGGAATGATGGGGAGTAAAGAGGAAGACTTGTCTGACCCATGACTCCGCAGCTCTCACCTTTGAGCCAGAAGGTGACATTACTACTGACACCATTTCACGAGTCTTTGACGCGCATTGATAGATCGAACTGGCTCTTGTCGAAGCCAATGCACCCTACAAGGCATACCAGGTCGATATCTTTAACAAACCAGAGTGGTTCGCAAGCAAAGTAAACCCTATCGGCAGGGTATGTGTATAATGACGTTCTGGGTCTATCGCAGACAAATGCGTATCACATAGGTGCCTGTTGTGACGTACGGGGGACCCGATGTCGACCCCGAGGATCCTTCGCCCCTGTCCGCTAAAATTTCAGAATCGAATATCATACTCGAGTTCGTAGCGTATCCAGACTCTGGCCTCCTGCCGAAGGATCCTGTTCTGCGCGCCAATGTCCATTTCTTCATCAATGCGACTACTAAACACATTGAAGATCCGTTTTACGCCTTCCTCCGAGGACTGGAATCGTATGAAAATGGAAGTGTCCTGAAGGGCATTGAATTTATTCAAGGACTTTTCAAGGAAGGCAGATATTTCGCGGTTGGAGATCATTACACCATTGCAGATGCGTGCATCACTCCGCACCTCGCAAGGCTCAAGATCGTCACCGAAACTGACATAGGTAGAGTACTCGCACTCGTGCCTTTTCCCGAGAGGTTGAAACTGGTTAACGGAAACAGGGGATTTCCCTGTCGGTGCGGGATATATGCTAGGCGAGGAGTTAAAGGGACCCAAATTCTCCACATTCATGAAATACGTTAAGCGAATGCTGGAGCATCGGAGCTTCAAGCAAATCCACGATGAGGCGTGTATACGTCTATGCTAAAGACTAATGACTTGCTTATACACGTTTAGGAGTCCGTGATCGCATTCTTCAAGAAGATTTTCATTAAGCGCGTACAGTGAACATTTACACGATAATAGATAGTTAAGTAGATAAACCGTTTCTCGTGCTACTGGCAATCGTACAGCATGCGAGTTCTTCCATCAAAGTCAGCTATAATTCTCGTTCGGTGCCCCTTACATTCAATTTTTTTTGTCTTCGTATGATGTTCAAGTCAAACCCTCATTCTCCTTATGAAAATGTTTGTGACCTTAATCGAACGCTCTCTGCGGTAAGTGAGAAAAGGCTGAATTGAGTGCGAAGAGAACGGAACGTATCTCGGACACGTTCCTAATGGCCTAGTAGTATATCTTGATTCTTCTCGAATTCAAGTCCTGCGAAGTGACCCCCAATGAACGATAATAGGCAAGTGAATACACACAATTAAGTTTACAATTAAGTTTACAATAAGTACCCAGAACAGCACAGGTCAGTAACGCTAGTAATTATGTAGGTGATGGGGTCGTAAATAAGAGGGTGCAGATATTAACTTGGATGCACAGTAGTGCCAATCACCTACACCCTAGCATCAGCACTTTTCTCAGGCAACAGTATCGAGTTCTGCAATATCGAGGCGCTCTTCTCCTGACCAGAGTCAGTCATGCCCATTATATCCATCGGCGCCTCCTCTAATTCAAGGTGCTGTGCCATGCGCTCGTCCATCTCCCGCCGCATCTGTTTGGCGCGCACTAAAAATATCGCTGCGCCTACAACCATCACGAATACACCTTGCAGAATGAATGCTGCCTTCATATTGTACGGCGGGGAAGCGGTCGACGATGCGCGCAGGGCGCCTTCAGCTACACATCAAGAGCGTCAGACAATGTAACTCGTCGTTGGATAAGGACATACCGAGGATGAATACGATGCCGAATGCGTTGCCTCTGAGGACGCCAAGTGAACATGAAAAAATGGAACAAAATAAACAAGACCTACACACACCACAAAATGGCGGAACTGCCGTCTGCATTTCGTGTAAGCTCGACTGCGAGCTCAAGGCCGACTGGGAGCATTATTAAGGAGCAAACACCGATGATGGCCATGATTGCGAATATTCCGCCGGTGTTGTTCGGTTTTACTGAGGAGGGATCAGCTCGTGGATATAGAAGACGGAATAGACGGAGATCGGTGTGATCGTTAGAGACGATCGACCACGAATTACAAATAATCTGCCACGTCATCGATTCGTTAAGTCAAGATCTCCGACCCTGAAGCAATGCACAAGGCCTCGCCAAAAGAAGGCGTTGTCTATCAAGTGAATCCGCACTCACCCGCCCAGATCAAACTTAACCACGACCCTGAGACAATCGGGACGAGTATCTTTTGCGTTATGCCCAGATAATGGGTCAACACCCGATCGAACAGAGGCGCGGTAACCACACTGGCAAGGATCCCGCTAAGTAGGAGGGTTGAGCCAAAGATGCCTGAAATGGAGTCGCTGTACCCCTGAGGATTCTGTGAGGGTTTTAGCAGTGATATTTGGTCCTGAAACAAACGACTAACGAAGTACTCCGCAGAGAGGACGGTAAGTGCATTTGTCCTGTGCGATTTTCATATGTGCGTTCGTACAGTGAGAACAAAACACTCACGCGCCGGTAAGTACACCAAAAATCAGCGTAATGATGGTGAAGTCCAGCCGTTCGCGAGGAGCCATGTAAGCAGGGTCTGAGGGGTGAACTTTCCCTACCATCGCAAGTAAGAGGGAGTAGAGTGGTTGCGGGGCCTTGGAGGCTGCATATGCTGTTGAGAAAAGTTGGTAACATGTACAAGGTTTTCGATTTGAGGCACGTTAGACGTACTTGGTGGGCTTGGTGGTTCACTCCTGATAAGAAAGAGAGCAGGTGCAACTGCGGTACATATGATTGCTAGGATCAGGATCTGTCCCAGTACATGGTCAGCCATTTATAGAGCACGATAATCATAAAAGTTGAAGGGACTCACAGATTGCCTTGTAGTACCGACCAGGGGACTAAGAACTTGGCCAATAGCGCCGCCGATAGGATTGGCTGGGTCCAAATTGAAGACGATGGTTGAAAAAATGATGCAAGGAGACTCACAGATGGCGATAAGCATTGTGGCTGTCGTTCGCCCTCCGAGGCCAAACCACATCTCGGAATACTTCGGGCCGAGGACTTGGAAGACAGGTTGAGATATTGCCGACAAGCACTACATGTGTTGAAGAGACGAGGTAGACGGGAGCAAGAAGCGATTAAGTGACATGGAAATACATGAGGAAGGGGTGCGCACCTGTCCGAGGATGAGTAGCGCATAAGCGCTCTCAGAGGACAAGGACGTGATGGTGCCCGCATAACGCACCCAGCCTGATATGAGGAGCGTCGCCACACTTACTTCAGCCTTTGGGAAGATTTCATATTAGTTGAAGCAGGACAGGTGGAAGGGACTCACACATCGGCGAATACCGAAACGCATACAAAGAAGGGGAACGAGGAGGGAGACAGGAATATAAACACAAGATGTAATGTTGCCGAGCCAATTCACCTGGTCAAGGGAAATGTCAAAGTCCTCAGAAGCTATTCAAGTTGAATACTATCAAGTAAAAATATTGTGCACTGAGGATGGATACGCACTAGTATTTGATATGGGCCCAAACCATCCCCCTGGCATACCGGTCACGAGGCCAAGTAAAATCTAGGCACGCTTAGCATCGTATTAGAACACGAAGTCTGGTGGACTCACAAAACCAAAAAGGCCGGCGAAGCGGCGCCTGTATAGACGGTAAGTAGGGACTTGTTCCACGTTGTCCCCTTGCTTGAACTCTTCTACATGACCGATGCTCCCGTGGTGAGCTAATCGTTTGGTATCTGCGACGATGGTATCGGGATCTAATCCAGACTGCATGCTTGAGATGGACACTGCGCCGGGAGGTCGTGGAGCGGAAAGAGGTGCAGGATCCCGAGGGGCAATGAGACTGCCCTGCCGGTGGGATTGAGTGGTCATAGTAGTGAGATGCTAAGGAAGAGCACACGTATGGGGCCTGGGTCTGGTAGGCCGTAGAATGTCCATCGATAAGAGAAACATGACATTAAGTACTAAGTACAAACTGACCGTAACACCGCCGCATCAACACAGATGACCAACTTCTAAATCTGTCCGCATAAATTCCGGGAATGCGGTTCGAGGAATGCATATCCCGAGAGGTGTTCTAAAAACACATGCACTCTGAGATCTGAAGGACCAATTGCGTCGCAACAAGCTAACTGTCGTCTAGCCAGATGTGTCACAATATCAAACTTTGATCCACAAATCTTACGCACTATTAGACCGACTGGTACGGTGGTACCATACTAAGTGCGCTGCGTACAACGATACCAATTGTACGGAGTCCGGACCAATTCTTCGACCGCGCCTATCCCCGAAACTAAAGGATGGGCAGTGTAATCTGATGGTGGAGTGGAGAGCTCCCCTAGTACGTGGGTGTCGGAGAATTCAAAACTTGAAGTAGCAATGACATTGCAGGTTGCAAGATTCCAACATTTCTCCAGCTGTACACGCTCACGCATGTACTTTGATAAAGAAACATCGCAAGCCTTCTCATAAATCGACCGGATACGGCGGTAGCATAGCGTACTGCGCAGAAGAATATCAACTGAAAAGTCCCGCTAGCCTTCTTTACAGTTTGGTGTTGTAGGCAGAATGTCAAACCACAGGGGATCACGTTCTAATAACTTTCTTCGCCTTATATGGCCATAATAACCTTTTTCAATCAACTCCACTTCCTCACTTGTAGAGTAGAAAAAAAATTCAGTTGTATAGCCTGTACTACGTACGTAGACAATCGCACAATGTCTGCCGCCGCACTCGCCGGCCGGACGCCTTGTCTCATCCGGTTCATAACCGACAATTTCAATCGTGGCGAGAAGGTCGACAACAAATCTGGATACTACCGGTCCTGCAAACACTGTCCAGATGCTCTTCGCATCCAAGGTCATGACAACCAACTCCCAAACCACCTTATTCACAAGTGCAAAATATGTCCAGCCGCCGGCGGAAATACGAAAATAGGCATGCATGTTTGTTATGGGCAAGGCTGGTCGCGAAGATGCCATAGAAATAGAATTCATTAATTCTGATAAGATTAATGCTTCTCCTACCCCACAAGGCAGTTCAGAACCGGTTGTAAACGCAAAAAAATGTGCACTTTGAATGGCTTTGTGGAGTACCCCTTGACAATTGAGGAGCATTCTCGTGCGAATGTCAAGCTATTATGGTATCTACTCGCACCTCAGACTCAGAATATCGATGATGATCTTGCAGGTCTCGAATCTATATCACTTGATGAGATCGACGCCGCATTTGCGCTACTGGAACGCGAGAAAGAAGTCATGGAACGAGAGCCGGTTGACGGAAATGAAGTGTGGAGGGCCAAGTCTATGCGTGTCGGCGCTAAAAGCCACACGAGAAGTAAGTGGCGTGCACTCGTGACCAGTGCAGTCAGAAGTTAGTGAAAGTTTTTGGGAAAAAACCCGGAGGGTTTCTTCGGCCCAAAACATGCACCCGAACTGGGTAGCAAGGTGAGCTGTGATGGGGCGGGTGGGCTCCGATCAGGTCACCGACATTGCAAGTGTCGAGTGCAGTGCGTCGGACGAATCGGATGTGGACGGGAGCAAAGAGCGCTGCGCCACATCGCTTACTAACACATAGACTAAATTCTACGCCGCCTCGTTACTCGGCTCGCTTAGAAAACCATTTATGATTTTGCAGAATTGGGGCATGTTGACCAAGGTCTTGCGCCGAAATTTGTTGACGACGAGATCATGGTAGTTGATCACACCTCACACGACAACGGACTGTGGGATGTGGACGTGCTGATGTCTTCTAATGGTGTTTCCTAGTGACACTTACCATACATTGTCATACACATAGCCTTGTAGCGCTTTGAAATTTTGCCAAGCGGCAGAAGTGGCGATTCTGCCACTTCTGCCGGCACAATTGCCCATCAAATAATTCTGCCCCCGGCACTACAGGCTTTACTACACGGTGTAGTGGATGTTTGCTCCAACGCCAAAAAAAAATTAGTTTCGCACGCCGCCGTTGCTCGTTCAAGTCCAGGAGTTTCGTTCTCGAATCTCGCACTTTCTGCTAGACTGCTACGGCTTTTTCAATGACCATATGCTGTTAGTTGACACGGTCGGGCTCTTTCTTTCCATCCGATTCGACTGCCTCAGTCGGGGACTGGACTGCCAGCACTGTGGTGTGTTGGCTATGCTGTATGATGCGCAACCAAAATTCATGGAACATTCTTCTTTTATCATTGCCGAAGTGCTCCTGTGGAAGTCGTAGCTGTCGTGAACTGGATCTGTCTGTCAATTTCTTGATGTTGTAACTTGAGAACTGCTCGCGCAACTCTGGAACTTCCGCCTCATCCAGTTGCAGGTAAACTTCTTCGGTATGATAGGCCTCGTTTTGTAGGCTGCTCATTTGAAGAGCATAACATCAGCAGATCTGCCCAACAACCTTTACTAATCATGACCTATGCAAGAGGTTTACGGATCATTCGGGGCATACTGCCCACAGTCCGCTGGTGCCAATCTGAGAACGCTGCCAGTTCCATGTTTAATTCTCGGCCGCGCCTAGAAGTACTGAACCGCTACTTCTCGTTGCGGTGAGCATGTCGGCTGGTCGACGAACGAGGCCGAGCCGATATGATTGCCTGCGTCAATGCACTGGCCTAAGGCCTCACTAGTGACTACATGAGACTACACGACGTTTTAACTTTGGGTACCGTCTGTTCTCTGCGCACGAACGATTCGCCTGTAGAGTAAGTTGGATATCCATACAGATGGTACATGGTGGGCTCTGCCACCGCATGGGGGCGCTACGATTGTCTAAAAGGACAAAGTAGTAAGACGCGGAAAAAGAAAGGCTCATGCAAATAAATAATCATAAAATGACCCCTTCCCCGCCTTCTTCGCTTTCTTCTCGGCCTGTTGCTTCACTGCCCTTCTCACAGGCGGTAGTTTCCTCGCCGGGGACCTCGATGGTGACGACCCGCTTCGAGGCTCATTCCACGCACTAAATCGGGCACGCGTATTCCGTACGTATACACCACCGCTGCCTCGTACGCTAGCTGCGCGCGGAGTCCCTTCCAAATCATTAGCTTCCGCGTCCAGGGACAGCGACTCTACAGATGCTGCGAACCCTTCGTCAAACTCCAGGTCTGACCCACCGATCACAGACCATGCCGTGGGTGCCTCTGAAATTGCTGGGAGCGCTCCGACAGGTTCTTCATGTTCTATGTCTGACACAAAGTCTGACTCTAAGTCAGATGTGTGAATGTCAGACAAGAAATCTGATTCGGTATCAACTTGGGAAGCATCTGTCACAGGGGGCGTGTCGAGTGTCGAGCCGGCGGCTTGCGTGATTTGAGGGCGCAGAAGATACGTTAACCGTTGGCCGTCGAGCTCTTTGCCTACATAAAAAAACACAATGGTTCAGCTCACCAAGATATTCCAAGGCCAGTCGATTACTTACTGAAACTAACAATCCCATACCACCGAGCCAGACAATGCACCACATACCTCTCAAACGCACCGTCCACACCATCCTTCCCAACAACCCACACGAGAGCGACGGCCCGCCTGCTCACCTCTAGCACATCTTCTCTCCCTCCTACTTTCTCCCCCGGGAAAACCATACCCTCTTCTTCACCCGGGTACGCCCCTCCCTCAAGCCAGGTGCATAAATGCTCCTCAATCGCGCCTACTATATTTCGGGCACCTGGTCTGGCTCTCAACGCTCGCCGGGCACCCTTCAGTGAGAGCGAAAACAACCCAGCAGCGGCACTCGCAGGGTCACGAGAACCAGGGACACTAGGAGGCAGCACGGACGATCGGGGAAGGTAAGGCGGTAACGGAATGGGAAAGGTGGAGAGCTTCGAGGGAACTGGCACCGCATGATCACCGCGCGAGGGCGGCGTGATATGAGGGTTGTGCACAAACTTAGCTAGGAACAAAACAAGAAAAATGTCAGAGCGTGCGTTGGATGAGCACCTCGTGGGTACGCACCGTTTTCCCTCCTGCGTATCCAACGCTTCCCCTCATGCTCATCCCGGCGCGCTTTAGATATCGAGTTATTGTGAGGCGCAACTGCAGGGCGCTCACGAAGATGGGCATAACGGTCTGCGAGCTTTGGGTTGCGCAGAATTGCAGGGAATGAAAGCGGGACCGGGCCGTTGTCTGGCACCTGAATTTCGGTTCTCCCAGAAGGCTTCTGAGAGGAAACATCACCTATTGACATTGAACTTGGAAGTACAAGCGATGGTACAGCTAACGATGGAAGGATTGGCTCTATGGCTGCAGGTTCTGCGATAGGGAGCTGGACGGTAGTGCTCGCTTCAGCCATACTGTAGCAGTTCTTATCTGTGATGTGGTCGGGTTATCAGCCTGCGCAGCCAGGATTTTAGTTCCAGACTCACTATTTGTAACTTGAGGTGAATTGAACAATTGGACTTGGAGACGACTCAAGTACTCAAGAGTGCAGTGATACAGGGAATTCGGGACCGTACGTGGGCGAGTCAGACGCCGTCACATGCGCGAAAGATAAGATTGCATAACTTCGGATGCAATTGCAAGCACTTGCTGGCACGACATGCTATATTACTAGTACGACAATCATAAATCCGTCTTGATTTCAGGTCAACGTCAAGTGAAGCTAGGTCCCTCGCCTAACCCTGCTTACTGCCAAACGTAGGAGAATCAACACACTGCAACTGTCATTCAGAATGAGTTGGCTAAGCCAGTGAAAAATCCCCGACGGCGCGAAGGGTTGGTGGGAAGACTCATCCACCCGAGACAAAATTGGAGTAGCTGGGATCATGTCAACCGTGCAACGTTAAGTCACAACCGCCCCAGGCACTTCGGGCCACTGGCGAGAACACTGCATGTACAGTAACATCGCATAATTGATTCTCGTGCAATAGAGCGGAACAAAATTGCTAACCTTGTACAGCTAGGGCTATACATGCACTTGTAGCAGGTCGGAAAGTGTCCGTCGTGCGGGAGGGAATCCTCGCCGTTTATGTGCATGCGGCACGCGATGCCAGCTAGTCGATGGGCACTGAGAAAAAGTGATCCATCCATCGTGTACTACAAGCAGTGTTGGATCAAATATGACGTCCAGTTCTCCTTTCTACACTTGTAGAGAGTTAACATATATACAAAGTGAAACTGCCTTACAGACCTTGAAGACAAGCAATGAGCATCCCTCTATGGACTGATAAAATCAGTAATCAACGCCTCGTGGGTAACTTGCGTTTGCGAAAGAGGCTTGTGGGTGCGGGAGCCTCCGGAGAACGGGGAATCTCTTCTTCCTTTTTAACGGGTTCGGGTGGTATTTGAGGCTCTGGTTCCGCTTTAGCATTGACAACCTCTTCCTTGACAGCTACAGACTCCTCGACTTTCGCCTCTGGAGCATCTTCCCCACTGGAGTCTGCCTTGACGCCATCAGGGGAAGGCTCATCAACTGCCGGTTGGAAGGCTGCGCGCTTCCACTGTATCTTCATCTTTGGGGCATCAGCAGGTAGCGCATCCGCTTTCAAATCGTCGACAGCAGCCTTCGATGAAGATGATGAAGTAGGCTGTGGTTCCGCCAACTCCTCTTTCTTCACTTTCAGCTTGATATGTAGAAGTCCCGGGTCGTATATCTCTCCCAAGCCAAGGTCGACAGTCTTCTTTCTCAGCTTGAAAACACGCTCGTCCTCTATATCCTCCACCGGGGCCTCACGTTTCTTGCCACCCTCCGAAGACCCTACCGTCTCCTCGTTTCCATCCTCGGACGCGCTTGGAACCTCACTCTGTACCGGCGCAGGAGATGCCGACGTGTAATGCTGAACAAACTGCCACTCTCCTGCGACACCCATCGTCTGTCTCATATCTGCTTCAGCTTTCGCTCGCTCCGCGTCAGGGTCGGCATAACCCAGTGACGCAGCGGTTGAGTAGTTGGCATACGGATCGCTTGGTTTTGTTGGAGGTTTCTTCGGCGCAAGTGCTGCAGCGGGAGTCGCACTTGAAGACGAACCAACTCCTCCCAGTCCAGCACCTACGTCTTGAGCAAATGCCGCGGCTGCAGCCTAAAGTATAAGTTAGCGTATGGATTGGAATACTGTAGACAAACACACCCTGTCAATCCTCTCCATCTCGCGTTTCTCTTCTTCCTTATCCTTCACGGCTTTCTCGCCAGCCTTGTACAGCCCGCGGATGAAACGTTCGACATTGCCTTTATGGCGCATTCCATTCTCATGATGCTGTTTGGATGGAACATCATCTGCTATATAAATGTTGCAGTACTTGCAATGGTAGCGTTTGTGAGACACCCAGTATTCAGACATCGCAGTCGGAAGTGAAGATGACCCGTGATACTGTGACACCGCGTGACAAACCCTCACATCATGCATTCCGCACACAAACAACGCTTGGAAACAAGAAGTAACTAAGTACTGGTGATAATACACCTTTAAGGCCTTCTAATTTATGCGGTGAAGATTCTTGTTAGCAGATACAAAGTTGAGCCGACAAGGCGCTGCAATCCAATGAGTGCCTGTCCAATTTAGCGAAGACGGAATACACACCACTGAATTGGTGATGGCTGCAAACGAAAGGATGAATATTAGATATGCCTTCGTCCGTGATACGCCTGCGTCAGGATTGAAAGTACTTGATGAATCGGAACCAGAGAGAATAAATAGCAAGAGTACGCCCTGCCAAAGATTTAGACACTGATCAATACAAGGTCTAAATTTCGGTCAAACTGGACTCACATTGGATAACACCCAGGCCAACAGTACCTATTAAATGTTAGCCTCCGATCCATAAATAAACGAAGACATCGCACATTGGTTCTAACGTTGGCGTAGTAGTCGATAGCCGCCATCTCTCGCTCTCGCTCCGTAATCACTTTATCCTTGTCTTTATTTGCAGGTTTCCGGTATTTCAGGTTATCGATCGATTCCTCATAGATACCATTCACGTCTGCAGCTTCGGCAAGCATGGCAATATCGACCTGAGAGTGAGAGTCTTGCACTGCGGCCCCGAGGTCTGCGTCCGGAACTGCGTCTTGTTTTGTGCCCCAGGATATCTGTGGCGCCAGTCAGCTATATGCCCTAATAATATAGACTCTAACCTACATCATCAAGGTTCGAGAACGCATATCTTTGAAATGAGTCAGTGCTCATTGCTCTCACAATCGAGTCAACAAAAGGAGACACACATGCTCAAGACGTTAACGTATGTCGGACTGAGTAGAATGTACTGCACGAAGCTGGTGAACATATGCCATGGGTCGAATGCCAGGAGGCTGCTCAGCATATATACTGCGCAGATTGATATTGGTGACAAGCAAAAGGACAGCGTGACAAATAATACTCACCTCCATAAGTTATGGCGACGCTCAGAAGGACCACGCCTCCACCGGCCTGACTATATGCAGCTATGCCACATAGTACAGATGCAATGATGAGGTACACCATTAGGATTGCGAGGAACAGTGAGGCGAGCAGGTATTTGCGATGAGCCCTGTCTAGATGTCAACATCAAAATGGCTTGGACATCGAAGGAAACATCTACGCTTTAGGCTTGTTCCCCATAGACAGAAGGAAGCAGGCGATGATTATCGAAGCCAAAAAGTACTGAACTATGGCGTTGAAATATTTGATAGAGGGCACACCAAAGGACTTGTCTTCTAATGACGAGCTCAGGATGACCTGTTAAAATCACTCAATCTCTGCACCAATCATTAATGGCCTTGAAACTAACGAAAAACAGGTAAAAGTTGCCCTGGAACTTGTCAGTCGACGTTTCAAGGCAACTGCGAGACACTCACAATCCCGAACCATGAAAATATCATGTTGATGATATTATAAACGGTCTCGATCATGAGGGTCACCTTTCGACTGAAGCTGTGCCCGGACTGCATAATTTGCCCTACATGTGCGACAGCATACACTGCTGCAAAAAACGAACCATTCAGCCATCGCCGACGCTGGCTGATAAACTCTGGTAGCGCATCTGGCACATCGGTTTCACCAATGGCACCCTTGACATACTTCAACACCCTATTGAAAACACCAGTTAGAAGTGCAAACCCGTGATGGATTGAGCCTTACCAATTTGAATTTGCTTTCGCTATGAGCTCAAAACAAAGGATGCGCTGGGGGTTGAAACAATCTCAGCACGCGGTATTATCCGGAAGCGGGGAGACATACATCTTCTGCAAGGTCTGCGTTCGGACGTTAGAGAGGTTACAAAGGAGACTAAGGCAAAGACGTACACATGTTTGATGTAAATATGTCGGTGTCGTGGCCATGGAGGACTTCGCCCTTGAAATAAGAAGCTAAAGGACCCGTTCCGTCCTTGTTGTTTGCCAATGCGATATACCTATGTAGAGCTATAAGATCGGCGTCTCTGATAACTGGTGAACCCGGTATACCTATAGGCAGAGAAAGCACCAGGCTGTCGTTATTAGTTCCATCATTCGCGGTAGACTGGGCACAACAACATACCAGGACACTGATGTAACCAAACATGCTTTCCGTTGGTTTATCCAAAATGTTGCTCAGCTTGTACTCAAAGTTCTGAGCCGCAACTGGGAAGACACTAGATGTCAAGAAGCATCGTTATCAAAGGAAAGAAATATCGAACCTAGGGGATTCAGCAGGAACTGCCAGTTCTTGCCCTTGTAGACTGCGATCTCACCACACGCGCCACCGACGTTTGAGTTGACGTCGAAAGTTTTCCACAACCGATATATGCTATTATTGCCTGGGCGTGTTCCGACGTCGAGCAACACGCAGATATTGGGCTGACAATGGAGTGAGTTTTGCACTGTTTTTTTTGGGAATCTCATCGCATACCTGCAACATGGGTGCAAAGGCATTGAAGAACCATCGATGACTGTTGATCTTTTTCTGATTCTTCTCCTTCATGCAAAATATGATCTGCGTTGGCACGATGCCCTTGTCTGGATATTTGAAGTGAAGGTTCGGATCCAATGCAAAGGAAGTTGTGTACTCGAAGAGATGCGCTGTGACCTCTTTGTTATTAACTTTGTTCTTCATGTGATCTCCAGGCTGGTAGACTCCAAGGAGTGTCAAGCAGTCAAGCACACGCGGATGAATCTTCTTGCGACCATCCGCTACGATACAGACAACAACCTAGAGGATATGAGAAGAGGAAAGCAGCATGGAATAGCAGAATGCTCGCCTTTTTCCAGGCATCAGGTCCCCATGTTTGGGAATTCTTGCGCGAGCAAAGGTGTGCTATATTGCGCATCACCCCATACAAGGTCCTACAAAAGAGGACCTCATCTTCCTACAATAACAGGTTTAAAAAGTAGAAACCTAAGCCATTGTTGAACTCACGTTATACATAGTGATAACAATAAATAATTCGGTTGTGCGTCCATTCTCATTCTGTCGTAGAAAGAACTTCTCTTTCTCGAAATCGTCGGGATCACAAGTGACCGCTGTGTACCGCGTCTTGATCATCTCTGGTTCCCCCCTATAGGGGAGGACGAGCTTTGGAGGCACATTAAGGTCTACGACGAGATTGCCGTTCGTCAGCTGCACCCGTTTCTTCTTCAATCGTCTACGAACGCGCCCGACGGGTGCAGGCCCAAAGTGACGGGTCTCGATAGGCGTCTCGGGTTCTGAATACCCGACTGAAACGCCAGGTGTCTTCTCACCGTCGTAGTACTCTTCGGTGCCGGGAACGTCAGCATACTGCGAGATATCGTACTCGTCGTTGTATGCGGCCTTCTCGTCTTCGCAAGGGTTGTACTCGCGAGGCTGAGAGTATCCTGTGTAATGTGTAACGTTGTTGGAATCAAGTTTGTAGTCCTCGTCCATGAACGGAGTGGGCGATCGTGATCTCGGGGGGCGGTAGGAGGAGCGGGTGAAGTTTCCAGATGCGTATGCCTCTGTGTCATGTTGGAAATGATCTACAGAGCTGGTAAACCCAGGTGATGGTCCCGTACCATAATTTGAGTAAATGGTAGGCGTGGAACTGAAAGGAGTGGCGACGAGGTGTTCGTGTGATGTATTCGATGGCGGTTGAGGATGTACTCGTATGGGGGATTGTTGAGCGTACGGAACTTGCTGATAAGGGTGGGTGGGAGCATGGCGGTCCGAGAAAGGGTCATGGCCTTGTGCGGACGTATGTTCATCGACTGTGGGCTCCTCAAGATCCAATGTTTCTCCAGTCATTATGGTTGGAAGTAGCTGTCCCGGTTGATACCTTTCTGGAGGTGGACGAGAATCAGCAGAACGAGGCCTGTTTGTTGCTGCATTTTGTGCAAAGTGTGCTTCGCTAATTTTGGGCACGATCAGAATGTGATTCGCGTACGACTGGCATGTCATCACCTATTTGCAGATTCATACGAACTGACTGAATAGCGATTAAGCGTTTCATCCACTCCTCGACTAATGTTTGCGTATGACGCGTCCGCACTAAGCATATACATCAATATGTGTGACCGAAGCTTCTTCGTTTGTAATTGCACTCACGAGTTGTTTGGATTGATGAATGGTTGCTGAGATTCGGCATCCTTGCTGGCATCGTCTGATAGACTTGGGGCTGGTTTCCTACGTGAATTTGCGCCCTTCATTTCTGGCGTATTAAATGGTCGTTGAGCGCTAAGCGCTCTGAGGGCTGCGCTGCAAAGGTTCAAGCTCAAGGATGATGTGACACGACATAACGCGGCTGTGACCGGTTCGTGTCGCGTTCTGGTCACGTGATCGCAAGTAAGCGGCTGGACAACTATTGAAACGGAACTCTGAACTAGGAACGGCCCACTTCCATAGGTCTGGCTAGAGGATAGTAGCTCCGAATGGTGACAGCGCCAGCCCGCTGCTGATACGTATAGTGAAAACGGACTTCACGGTTCACTGATGCGTGATACCGTGCTTTTGATGCCGCTTCTTCTCGTCCTCGACTCGTAGATGCTTCCATCGCCACTCCTTTTCTGTGCATCTTTTACTGGGATATAGAATCCTGCCCAGGGCCAGCTTATCTTGCTTGTATATTACTTCCCAGCGCTTGACAAACATCAGCCGGTCTCCGTAAGCCTGAGCGAACCGACTACCCTTCCTCCTCGCTCGTAGCACAATATGTCTGACTCGATGGAGGCTCCCAACCGATATTTTGCGAGCTTACGGTGTGACTTGTGACTATGTTGTCAATAACTTGAGTGACATATAAAAACATCCCCTATCTCACAAAATTCAAATTGTCTACCACTCTGAAGTACGTCGTTCAATAAACTGTCTTGGATCCGCCCAGCTTGGCTCAATCATGAGATACCCTGGACGGGATCTCAAAAGTTAATGAGGTGCGGGATCTAGACCAACAACCTCCTTGCGCACCCGGTTTCGCGGCTGTGAACTTGATACATGATGTGCCTAGCAGTTGGTATTAATATTGTTGTACTCACTATAAAATACACATTTTGCCTTGTAATGAATTTACAAGTTGAGAACAACCTGGATAAGAACGGCACGGTCGTCATTACGTAGGCTGTTATTAGACTCTCATGACTGCTGACCGCGAGCGGCGACATTTCCAGCTTTTTTAGATCAGGTTCTACCGCTGTCATCTGTCATTCAGATTTTGGTCTTGAATTAGGAACCGGTGTGTCTATCATACCGACACTCCCATGGCACCCACTTCTCCTCTCCCTCTGAACTTCACCCAGATTCCACGATCCCCATATCCCCCCCCCCTTCTTGTCACCACTCGTTCGGCCCATCTTCCATCCTCCTTTTCGCTTGACATCTACTTCGGAGCGCCAATATTATGCCCGGTAACTTACAGGGCCGATATATCAAGCTCGATGGTAGGCCACCGTGTCTATATGCCCTTCATATTTGTTTCGTGATCTTGATCCTCTATCTACAGTCATCAGCGGAAAAAATATCCAAGCCTCCCCCTTCCGCATGCCCGCAGGCATTTACGTGTTCATCAAATTCGACTCTAGGAGGTGCTGGAAATCAGCCGTCCGAGTCCTATCATCCGACGGCGCTGTAGCGTGGGGTGATATTCTGACCATGTAAAGCCTTTTACAGAGACTCTCAGACATGATTTCAGTACTCATCATCAGTTTACAGATCACCAGATTCGTCAGATAAGTTATCACTGGAGATAAGGGCATCCTTTGAACTCGGTCGAATGCTAGGCAACGGGGAACTCGTTCGAAAATTTGAAACGTCATGGAATGAGCTGCTCGATCATGGAGATGAACCTTTTGGTGAGTTATCTGCTTCCTATTCATGGACGTCCGCTAACTTTTGGTAGACCTGTCCTTCCTACTCATTGATGATATCTGCCCTTCTCTCACCCTGAAGGTAGCTTTTGTAAACGCTTGCGGATACGACGACAGTGCGCTACTTGATGTGAGTGACGCCAAACTCTATGCTTCTGGCTTATCTGAAAGAACGCAAACTACAGTCCATCGTTGAATGCGAGATAGCTCGGCGCACAGATGCAGGCCACGCGCAATTTTACAAATACATGAGGAGCAAGCCTGAGAGTGGTGTCTTTCATCTGAATGGCGCTGTGAACTATTTTTGGTGGGTCGTGGCCCGGTGTCCAGTCGGCCATCCTGACCGTGCTGCCGCTCTCACCAACCTCGCGTACGCCTGCCTTCAAGGTTACATTCGCAACGATCTCCAGGACATTGACTCTACTACTTCTCTATTCCGTGACGTTCTTGCATTGCGTTCGCAGGGACACCCCGATCATCCATTATCTCTCCATTATCTCGGTCTAGCGCTGAGCTGGCGCCACTACTATCAACGTGCCCCCGCTGATATCCACGAATTTGCCCTACTCTACCATCGGCTACTGCCTCTCTGTCCAGAGGGCACATATCTTCGGAGCATCGTGGTAGGGGCGAACATTGTAGATCGTGTGATCCACGAATGCAACGATCTTCCTGACGACGCGTCTGATCAAGGGATACGCCTGCGACGAGTCGTGCTCGAGCTGTGTCCTGCAGGCCATCAGGGCCGTCCGCGATCCCTGGATAGGCTGGCATCAGTATTCAGAGCACGCTTTGTCCGACTTGGCAATGTTGATGATGTTGACGAGGGCATACAACTTTATCGTGAAGCTGTTTTTCTGTGCCCCGAGGGACACCCTGACCATGATTTCTACTTGGATGGCTTGGCCTACCTACTCCGATGCCGTTTCGAACACCAAGGTGATCCTCATGATCTCAACGAGGTCATCTTTCTGCTCGAAGAAGCACTGCGCCTGCGTCCCGTTGGGCATAACTCTCGTGGTAGATTGCTGGGAAACCTAGCGGGTGCCCTCATCATACGTTTCAAAAGATGCGACGGTGACATCGATGACATAAACAGAGCTATCAGCCTCAATCGCGATGTACTGGTGCTGCACTCACCTGGGGATCCAAATCGCGGCCTGACGCTTAACGACCTCGCCGCGGCGCTGCATATGAGATATGATTCATTGCATGCCAGCAAGGATGATCTTAATGAGTCCATCGATCTGCACCGCGAGTCTCTTCGGTTATCACGGCAGCGTGGCTATCCACAGCGCCATGCAAATCTGTACAATTTGAGCGCGGCACTCTGCTCCCGTCTCGAGGAAACTTGGAAGAATGAAGATGTTGAGGAGGCCATTGATCTTTGCAAAGAATCATTAGCAGTTTTTCCCCCACTGCACCCGGATAGATGCACCAGTTACGCATGGCTGCAGGAGGCTTATATGTGTCGTTACCGAGTACAGCACAACCCAGCTGATTTGTCACTTGCAATGGAGAACTTCGAACTAGCATCAAAACAGCCCACTCAAGGCTTCCCAACCCGCATTCAAATAGCCATGGGCTGGGTTGATGAAGCTGAGCATTATCAACACGAATCTGCCCTCGAAGCATACCGCACGTGCTTGGATCTTTTCGACAACCATGTAATGACGCGATCCTCGATTATCTCACGGCGCAATGCTGCAACCGCTTTTCGTGGTTCACAATCACTGCCAGTGAATGCAGCATCGTGTGCTGTTCGTTGTAATGATCTGCGACAAGCAGTTGCAATTCAGGAGCAGGGTCGCGGCCAGCAGTGGTCATTGGCTTCTCGACTCAGGACCCCGCTGGATGACCTCAAGTCAACGAATCCCGACTTGGCTCACAAATTCTCAGAGCTCAGCCTGCGTCTTTCTGATATTCAAGGTTCTACAGTCAGCACAGACAGTGCTGTTGCCGATAAAGCAGCAATACAGTACAGGAGACTTACGAAACAATGGGAAGCTGTGGTAGTTGAGATCCGCACTCTGCAAGGTTTCTCGGGATTCCTGCTCCCACCATCATACCAAGACTTGCAAGCAGCAGCACGCGATGGCCCAGTCATCATCCTCATTGGGAGCCAGTACTCCTGTGATGCCATCATTGTCCCAACATCAGGCGAGCCACATCATGTCCCCTTGCCGTCTCTCGCTCTTGCAGACCTCGAGAAGCTCAAAGATGACTTCGCGAAGGCGATACGGCACGCGGCTGTTATGGCCCCAACGGAGACAAGGACGGGTCTGATAGCACTCTTGCGGATTGTATGGGACGAGATCATGCTACCCATCGTCAATGTGCTCCAGTGTGATCTGAAATTGAAGCGCCGGTCTCGAATATGGTTGTGTCCGACAGCAGCCTTCACTTCCATTCCTCTCCACGCAGCTCACCCATCGCGAACGATGGCAGATGGTTCTGGGCGGGAACTATGCCTGGAGGATATATACATCTGTTCTTACACGCCCACACTTTCGGCTCTGATCCGAGCGCGACAGGCAATGAAGACGCGTGAGACTCCGTCCTTCGTGGCGATCGGGCAAAGTGAACCGGGCGCAGGACAAGGCAAGGTACTCGCCGCTGTCGACAGCGAGCTCGAACTTGTCCATAAACTCGTTCCCCCCAACGTCAAGTTCACTAATATTTCTGGGCACGAAGCTACGCAGGCAGGCGCCCTCGAAGCTTTGCGACGCAACACCTGGGTGCACCTCGCTTGTCATGGAAAACAGGACCGCGAGCAGCCTTACAATTCGCGTTTCGCCATGAGAGACAAGCCTCTCACGTTGCTTGATATCATGGAGAACAATGCTCCGCAAGCTGAATTCGCATTCTTATCGGCGTGTCATACCGCTGTCGGTGATGAGCAGACGCCCGATGAGGCCATCCACCTCGCCGCTGGTCTGCAGTTTTCTGGATTCAAGAGCGTCATTGGCACTCTGTGGGTGGTCGATGATGCTGTTGCAAAGCACGTCGTCGAAGCTTTCTATGGGAATATGTTCAAGGATTCGAAGGAGGGAGTCGTGGACTGTACGAAGGCGGCCCGCGCACTCAACCATGCTACGTACACGGTAAAGAAGGTGCCGCTGGAGCAGAGAATTGTTTTCATTCATATTGGTGTGTAGTTCCACGTTGGGTTACTTTGACGTGGTACGGCCTTTCTAGCCATTGATATCAGAGTCTCTTTCATTGTACTTGTCGTACGTTGTGCTCTTAGCTGTCTTCGTTTGCAATCGGTCCCTCGTTGTTGTCTGCCCTAGAGTCTTTAGCAAATTGATCGGATTCAAAGACAATGCTGGTGTATGAGAATGTTTGAAGTAGTACCCAGAAAATAAGACTTCCAAGCATTTCCGGCAACGAAAGGAAATCAGACCTAACAAATATGCTCCCATCTTTAGTTACTTCATCGCCAAGCGTCCGCACTCTTCCCGTTCGTAGCAGAATGGTGCGCATTTCCCCCATGCTCAACAATGGATTCAAAGATCCGGTTGAGGTGGGAATGTCATCAAAGTCGACTTCGAATCCTTAATAAACGTTTCTTGCCGTTGATCTGGGAGAGCGACGCGTCTTTTATTTGGCTTATATCGTTGGAGATCGTACTTGAAATTGATTGCCCAACTCTTGGGCTCTCTCTGTGTGACTCCCTAATAACCGATTTGACGGCGTGGTTCCTCTTCCCGTTCGAGACGGTGGATAACAGTCTTTCGTCATCATCCGCAGGTCTTGCGGGTGCAGGTTCCGTCATTTCGTCTGCCGAGATTTTCTGGCGCTTGTGAAAAGCGAGCGGCGGCGAAGGTGTGGGCGATGTCCTTCTTCTCTTGTACGTCTCGTAAGGCCTCGAGCGCTGTTCTGCAGCCTTGCCTTCACCCTTCGAAGCGGTCATGAAGCTCGGCGCCTTCCAAGCCTCCACATCGTGTATCGGAACACGGCTCGTTGAAGCGACCGGTTCGACTAGATGTGGTGAGGTTGCTCGAGATTTAATGTGGGGAATGACTTCGGACTGGGATGTTGCAAAAAGGTGACATCACTTGATGTCTGCAAAGACACTGCTTCCAAATTCTCGAAAGACGCCGACGTAACTGCTCCATACATAGTCCCGACGCCGTCATGTGGGTCAGGATTGAATTTCTGTAGGTAGGCTTCTCGTGAGCACCTGCTGCATATTTGATAACAAGAGTAGAGTAGTACTGACATTGTCTCCAAACGGTAAGACTCTTGCAATCGGAAACTGTGATGGAAAGACGAAGTTGTGGGACGCCAAGACGCGAAAGGTCGTCACGAAACGGAGATTGTGCAGTCAGCACTAGTGTGCTGCACTACTTGGAGATGACGAACGAATTCGAGGAGCGTCAGGTATATTTGGTTGTGTTAGGAATAGAAGCTCTACAACTACACTGGGGAAAAAAAGAGATTATGGACCGGTGGGAATGTCGCACGAACCTTAGATTCTATCAACATCATCACTGTATTTTGACTACAGAACCGCGAAATGATAATATGGTGCATATTCTCACATCCCTATATCAACCACGCATGAGAATACCTCACTCATGCACATGCCCAGCACCCGCATGTAGTAACTGGCGGAAGTGTTGCAAGAAGTTGGAATCCATGTTTTGTTATTGTGGATTCAACAGGATCGTAGGAGTCGAGGCTGAGTGCTGAGTACTGAAGCCTTAGGGGCAGTGGAAACACTATGCAATTGACATTGATCTACGACAGAGTCGTGTCACAGACTCGGAGGACGCGGAAGGTGGTTCGAAAATATATGTGGTCCCAGCTAATACAATACTGGGTACACGTGCGTTCAACTTTTGATGATCTTGTCCACACAACATGTCTTTCTCGATTACCTCTACAGCAAGGCCACTTGAAGCCAACGGTTATCTTATCTCGTTGCCGGTGCCGTCTGGCTGCGCAGGAAAGTTCTATATATGTGGACTGGCAATATAATGTCAGCATTCATAGGCTTAGCAGCCTCGTGCCCTCCTGCGACCAGACAAACACCCACTCATCCTTCGACTACGGTATTCCACCACCATCCAGCGAGCTTTCCAGCAGCATAGGTTGAAACATCTGTACATCTATCACATCTCTCTCGCTTTGGACTCTCCATCTCTCTACAGCTTTATTGTTTCGCGACCTAAGCTAAAGCCTTCACACCTTACCTCGGCTCCAAGGACCAGTATAGATCCAAGTAACAGCTTGGACTCTTATTGATCCTTTGATTCAAATATTCGTACGTCGTTCCTTGCTATAACCGTTGCCCAGATGATTGCTAACCGTAACCTCGAACCAAGCTAGTATTACTTCCCCGAGTTGTTCCATTCCATCACATAATTTGTGTCACGACCGCCGTCAATGAGTCAGGATCAATGTCAGTATTTCCCCTCTTATTCCTCTCTCGCTCTCTGACCACATCAACAGATTCTCGATCGTTGGAAGGAACTTGGGAGAAGCTATCTCAGGTCGCCGTCAAGGGGGCTCAATATGACTCCCCTGAACGCCACCCGCATCCAAAATGTTTGGCAGGGACCCGGGTGAACCTTCTCGACCACATTCATACATTATTAGACAAGCGGGAGAAGAGTCAACTCATTTGGCTGCATGGCACAGCGGGCGTCGGAAAGTCTGCTGTCGCGTTCACAGTAGCTGAAAGGATGAGAGACCTGAAAGTGACAGAGGAGACGACAGTCGAAAAGCGGCTTGCAGGAACATTCTTTTTCTCGCGCAAGCACACCAAACGCTGCACGACTGGTTATTTCTTTGCGACGCTTGTCTACCAGCTTGCTAGCAATTTTCCCAGCATCCGGTCGGACGTGAAAAGAGCTATCTACGATAATCCCGCCCTTCTGGACTCCAGCACGCCACTCCGCGACCAGATGGAGGCGTTTTTTCTCCGACCTCTCCGGAGGCTCAAATCCAGGCTGAGCGGGTGTCCGCCTTTGACCTTTGTCGTCGATGCCCTTGATGAGTGCACATCCGAACCCGAGCTCATCGATCTCATCCTTTCCCTTGCACGTGTTCTTCGTGAACCTGATCTGCCCGTGACCCACATTCTCCTCACGAGTCGCTCGGAATCGCATATCTGTAAAGCCCTTCAGAAAAAAGAGGTCTGGTCGTTGGTGTGCGAGATACCAGTGAAAATTTCTGGGGATGGTGTTGCTACCATCATCTCATTAGACGGCGCAGATGTTGACAATGACATTTGTATTTTTTTGCAGCATTCTTTCGGAGAGCTGGAAAGTCGTCATCCCGATTTTCCGCAGCCATCGAGGGATCAACTTGAGCGGCTTGCCAGTCGAGCAGGCAGACGTTTCATCGTGGCATCCACGATGATTAATTTTATCGACGATGAAGCCAATGATCCCAACGATCGGCTGCAGCTGATGCTCGAGCTAACGAGCGACCTGCTACCAGGAACGGAGGTGTACAAGTTATACGATTGTATCCTCTCTACATGCGCCAACCCCAAACGGGCATACCTGCACTTGTCTGTTGTAGCTGCCCTTGCAGACCCTTTGCCGATGTCACAAATCTCGAAACTTCTTGGCGCTGGCCAAGGGAGGGATGCGGAGACAGCACTGATGCAGCTACGGTCTCTCATGAGTATTCCTACAGACAACACACTCCCCGTGAATATATATCACTTGTCCGTTCGCGACTATGTTTCCGACCCCTCAAACTGCAGTCTCCCTCAAGTACACGATATCCTATCACCCCACTCCCTACTCGCACATTCCTCTCTCCACTTGATGATGAAGGAGATACCAGAAAGTACGGCCCTTCTGGATGCGCTATCAGAGTTGCAGAGCCAGAGCCAAGCCATGCAACCCCAGGACCCCCAGAGATTAAAAGATTCACTAGCCTTCCTCGTTCGGTCACCGGAGCCACTGTCAGTTCTTATCTGTACGCTATGGCTTCGGGGAGATCACAGTTCCGATTTACAATTCTGGCTAGCGACTCTGGACGGCCATGCCTGGCTGCAGACCCAAGGAGGCGGAGACTGGCTGGGGACCGAAGGAGGCGGAGATTGGCTGGGGACCGAAGGAGGCAGAGATTGGCTGGGGACCGAAGGAGGGGCAGACTGGCTGGGGACCAAAGGAGGGGCAGACTGGCTGCAGACCGAAGGAGTGCGGACCAAAGGAGTGGCGGACTGGCTGCGGACCAAAGGAGGGGCAGACTGGCTGCAGACCGAAGGAGTGCGGACCAAAGGAGTGGCGGACTGGCTGCGAACCAAAGGAGGGAAGGACTGGCTGTGGACCGAAGGAGGGAAGGACTGGCTGCGGACCGAAGGAGGGAAGGACTGGCTGCGGACCGAAGGAGGGAAGGACTGGCTGCGGACCGAAGGAGGGAAGGACTGGCTGCGGACCGAAGGAGGGAAGGACTGGCTGCGGACCGAAGCAGGGGCAGACTGGCTGCGGACAGAAGCAGGGGCAGACTGGCTGCGGACAGAAGCAGGGGCAGACTGGCTGCGGACAGAAGCAGGGGCAGACTGGCTGCGGACCAGAGGAAGGGAAGATTGGCTGCGGACCAAAGCAGGGGCAGACTGGCTGCAGGCCGAAGCAGGAACAGAGTGGCTGCAGGCCGAAGCAGGAACAGAGTGGCTGCAGACCAGAGGGAAGGGCTGGCTGGGGACCCAAGGAGGGGAGGACTGGCTGCAGACCCGAGGAGGGAAGGGCTGGCTGGGGACCCAAGGAGGGGAGGGCTGGCTGCAGACCCGAGGAGGGGAGGACTGGCTGGGGACCCAAGGAGGGGAGGACTGGCTGACCCAAGAAGGGGAGGACTGGCTGCAGACCCGAGGAGGGAAGGGCTGGCTGCGGACCGAAGGAGGGGAGGACTGGCTGCAGACCCAAGGAGGGGAGGACTGGCTGCAGACCCGAGGAGGGGAGGACTGGCTGCGGACCCAAGGAGGGGAGGACTGGCTGCAGACCCAAGGAGGGAAGGACAGGCTCCGTGAGAAACACTGGTTCCAGACCCTCAAGAGGTTGCCACCATATCAATCCTCACCCACATCCCCCCAAGCATCCTCGCCACCACCCCTCAGCAGAGCAGAACTCATGCAGACCCGGTGGGATGAATCCTGGCTGCACATCCATGGTGTGAGAGACTTGCAGACCCTGGATGGGCAAGACTGGCTGCAGACCCAGGCTGGACAACACTGGCTGCAGATCCAGGCTGGGCGACATTGGCTGCAAACCCAGGCTGGGCAAAAATGGCTGCAGACCCGAGCCGGGCGAGAGTGGCTCCAAACTGGGTGTGGGGAGTTCTGGTGGCTGACTCCCCATGGACGATGCTGGCTGCAGACCCCAGGCGGGAAAGACTGGCTGAAAAGCCAGGGTGGGTGCGACTGGCTGCAGACCCAGGGCGGACAAGACTGGCTGCAGATTCTAGGTGGGAAAGACTGGCTCCAGACACAGGACGGGCGAGATTGGCTGCAAACCGAAGGTGGGCGAAGCTGGCTCCAGACTCGGGGCGGACGAGGCTGGCTGCAGATCCTGGGCGGGGAAGATTGGCTGCGGACTCGGGGCGGGGAACACTGGTTGCAGACCCAGGACGGGCGAACATGGCTGCAAACTCAGGGCGGGCGAACATGGCTGCAGATGCCGGGCGGGAGAGACTGGCTGCAGACACCGGGTGGGAGAGACTGGCTGCAGATGCCACATGGTCAAGCATGGCGTTTAACCACACTCTGGGTGACCGTGGAAGAATTCTCGAGCACCTTTGAGGCAATCAGAGAGTACATCATTGTCCCAGAATTGCATTCGCAGCCAGCTTTTCAAGTAATCCAGCAGTTCAAGAGCCTGCCGGATTTCTTAATGTTCCCAGCGTTCCTAGCGTTGAGGCACCAGGATCATTCCACCTCTACATCGACACAAGGTCATTTTCCACCAGACATGGAAATAATCCATGCTATAAAAGCCTTTTCAAGTTTCGCATACGAAGCACGGGAAAGAAGTCAATCAGCTTCTGACACCCTCAACTATGCATGTCAGAATTGGGCTGTCCATCTCTCGCGGGCTCCGAATCCATGGGACGAGAAGCTCACTCATACATTTCAGTCTTTCTGGAATCGTAATCTCCTCTCCTGGCTCGAGAGGCAGTGGTGTTTGAAGGACCTGCGGTCTTGCCTCACTATTTTATCTGAAGGTGCAACATTGGCAAAGGTGTGTATATGTTCCAAATGGTTTCCTACTAGACTCGCAGCCTGACCTGCGCATATAGGAACATGACCTCTACACACCAGGGTCATCTCTCTGAAGTTGTCGGCTTCATGCAACATGTCACACAGTCTTGTCATTGCACGTAGATCCCTTGCTGTCGCTTACAGTCCTATGTCGGTACCACCCGAAGTAGTTATAATTTTTGGATTTGCAACTCACGGAGTCTTACCCATACTCTATGTTGAAAGAAATCACATGTTAATCTGAGTGACGCGGATTTCGTTGTACTTGTCGTAGGAATTAAGTATTCTGATACCGTTGCCCTTAGCTGTCTTCATTCGCAATCAATCCTCTTTGACAAATTGATTAGATTCAAAGACAACGCTGGTGTACGGGAATGTTTGAAGTAGTACCCAGAAAATAAGACTTCCTAACAGGAAAACATCCTCGACAACGGTTAATCAGACCTAACAAATATGCTCCCATCTTTAGTCACCTCATCACCAAGCGTCCGTACTCTTCCCGTTCGTAGCAGAATCGTACGCATTTTCCCCATGCTCAACAATGGATTCGGAGATTCGGTTGGGGTGGGGATGTGATCAAAGTCAATTTCGAATCCTAGTAAACGTCTCTTGCATTTCTTGCCGTTGGTCTGGGAGAGCGACGCGTCTTTTATTTGGCTTATATCGTTGGAGATCGTACTTGAAATTGATTGCCCAACTCTTGGGCTCTCTCTGTGTGACTCCCTGATAACCGATTTGACGGCGTGGTTCCTCTTCCCGTTCGAGACGGTGGATGGCAGTCTTTCGTCATCATCCGCAGGTCTTGCGAGTGCAGGTTCCGTCATTCCGTCTGCCGAGATTTTCTGGCGCTTGTGAGAAGCAAGCGGCGATGAAGGTGTGGGCGACGTCCGTCTTCTCTTGTGCGTCTCGTAAGGCCTCGAGCGCTGTTCTGCAGCCTTGCCTTCACCCTTCGAAGCGGTCATGAAGCTCGGCGCCTTCCAAGCCTCCACATCGTGTGTCGGAACACGGCTCGTTGAAGCGACCGGTTCGACTAGATGTGGTGAGGTTGCTCGAGATTTAATGTGGGGAATGACTTCGGACTGGGATGTTGCAAAACTAGGGGAACCAGAGAATAACGAATGCATAGACGGTGAGGGTGATGGTGAGGTGGCCCTTGTGGGTTCGGGCTCGTTTGATGGCTCTTCTGGGGCTTCTGAGAGTAAAACAGCGACATCGGCCGCATCGGCCGCGTCAACACGTAGGTCTTCAGCCGCTGCTGCTTCCAGGACTTGGCGCGCATCTCTAGTACAGGATGGTTGGTCATCGTCATCGTCGAGTACCTCACGATCGTCCAAGGAGGTGAAACGCGGAGAAGAAGATCGATCGCCGCCCCAATGAGTCTCGTGCTGGTCACCTGGAAGCATCCGCGAGGCTGCGGAGCCTTTTCCTGAGACGCCCTGGTTGATGGCGGGTGTCGAAGTCGGTCCGGGCTTGAATTCTTGAGTCAGTTGTGATGGAAATGGGGGTTGATGTGGTTGAGACTGAGAGAATAGTTCAGAGAGTAGTTGAGATGACATTGGTTGAGATTGAGATTGAGACTGAGAAGTATCCGAGTTGGGGACGAGAATCCGAGTTGGACCTGAGCTATGCGTAGGTGACGGTGGCACACCCGGGTGAGGAACCTTCCGCTTTATGTTCCTGCGAATGAGCACAGAAAACGAGGAAGGTGGCGCCGGTATGAAGGAGGAGTCTGGAGTGGATGGAGGCAGAGTTGACCGCCTGGCGCGCTGTGCGGGCGTGGGTGGGCGAAGGGGCGAAGTAGTAGGGGGTGTAGATGGTTCGTGGAGAGAACTATTTTGCTCCGCCGAAGCTTCCACGGTCGCGCAGTCATTTGGAAGCTCATCGTCTCCGGTGTGAGCTGAGGGTTGGACGCACGGCAGTACTCCAGCAGGGCTACCGGGTACAGATGAAGGCCATTCAGAAACTTCGGGTGTAGTCTGCCGTGCGGGCGGTGGGGTACAGGGTTGGGACCTGGTGACTATGTGTCGGCTCAAATCAATGCTCCACTCAGATGTATTTTGGAAGGTAGGGCTTACCGACGATCACATCATCCGGAGGTACACTCTCTTGGACAGGCACCTTACCCATTTGAGGTTGTTCTACAAGTAAATGAAGCATATGATAAAGGTATCAAACTGTACACGTACCACTGACAAGTGTTTGCGCCTCGGCGTCGTCGCCGCCAGGCTTCATGACGTATTTCCAGAGGTCTTGCTCGAAATGCTGATAGACACAGTTCAATATATGAATTTTCACAAATTGCACCTACTTACCATCCAGCGCTTGCGATATTCCCTCATCGGATCAGGACTTCGGACAGGATGTTCCAGTGCAACGTGGGGTGAATTACGTTCGAGTTCCTGAGCTTGAGGCCTCGGAGGTGCTTCGAAATGGTTGGTAACTGAATGAATTTCTGGGCGCGGCGAATCTGCATCTGCTGCATCAAGTTGCTCTATATGTACTGCGTTTTCTTTCGCATGCTTTAAGACATCCCTGTTACTTTTCAGGCAGTGCTCAATCGAAGATTCATCATGGACAACTCACCCACCGTCGCCACCTCGTCGAAGTCCACGGATCCATGCCCTAACTTGAATGTTCGTTTCAACATCCTGCGGGGAGCCGTATACACCACAACCAGAGCCAATGAACTTTACTACACCAGCTTCTAGAGCAATGTGAAATTCCTCGCTCAACTTCGAACGATTGTTTCCAATCGGGATCCGTACGAAAATGGGGCGGAGTTGCCCAATACAAAAGATAGCATGCTTGGCTTCCGTGAGCCTGCGACCTTGTAGATCCCTGCAACAATGAGTCAAACAGCCATCTGCAAGAGCGAAACATGAAACTTACTTCATATATTGCGATACAGCGTCTTTAGTGAAATATACGGGAATAACGGATTGCTTGTCAGAGACTCTCCCCCATATTGCTGAATCTTCATTGTATGTAAGAAACTGCGGCCGTCAGTGCTGAATGCAGAAAATAAATAGTAGAAGTACGAACTTCAATTATTTGAACTCTCATCTTCTTGCTCGGTGTTATAGCTTCAATTGCGACATCAGCGAAAGCCTTTCCAGACGTTTCGGCGACTTTGATGAGGTATTGTGATATCCATTGGGTCGGAATGCAGTCAGACATCGTGGAGCGCCCTCCTAGGAGAACAACAAAACGCGGTACGTCACGCGTCTTGTCACTTCTCATTTTGGTCACACCATCAGTGCACCACAGTCCACCATTGACAATGCATTAATGTCTTCTTACCCCGATTTCTAATACTTACTGTCTCAGCGAACTCTCCAATTCGACGGCCCTATATTGATCCTGTACGATTTTTCAGCGGTCTCAACCCGAGCGCCTAATGGAATCTAAGAATACCATTATCGTACATGATAGCGTGAGGGACTTTCCTCTAAACTTAGGTTTCAGTTGCACTTCCCTCTTGCACTCCAATGAGTCTTTCCCCTGAGCCTTTCTGCTGCAGTGCGTAGGTTCCCGAGTCCCCGCGTTAGCGTAAGTAGAACTTTGTATATTCAGAATTCCTGCGCTGATGGGTGCATTCAAGTACTCATGCAAGGGTGGAATGCGGAAAGATCATCTCTCGCCTCCATGTCGACGGAAATGTCTTCAGTGCTAACAAGGCTTCATACGCCCAATAAGAATCCCATCAGATGTTAGAACGAGTAGAAATGGATTCGCATGCATGGATCACTGAAGGTGGTGCACGCCAGATGTTGTAGCAAGCCATCGTACCGCAAAAGGCATTGGGCATGCCGCGCAAGCTACTGATGCAATAGTCGTCTCAAGTACTTCCAATCGTATTTTCAGCACGCTGATCAGCGCAGAACAGACTACATACTCAATTTGTATAACGACTTGGGTTTTAGTGGGGGAGTATTGGACTAGTCCTCACTGAGATCTTCCCCACACATCCGCTCGTAGAGGATGGTGTTCTCAATATTGATTGACACATTCCTTTCAACGGTGGTATTCCTCGAAGCAGGGCCAAATGCGCTCTCCAACATCAGATGGCAACATTATGTGATGTTCATCTGCTTGATTGCGGTTCATATTACGATTCTGTGATATTTCCCTGAGATAATTAATCCTACCGCGCTCAATGATTTCTACAATTGGTTTATTTGACGATGAAATAGACGAAGTGGCTCTCGCTTGAAGAAATCAACATGATGAGGTGGCGGTTCACATATCAGACACAGGAGATGATGACTCGCCAAGGAATCACGTCAACGAGTCAAACATCGCTGGAGAAGGAAGACTACACATAGGATGCTCCTTGCCAGGTACTAACAACTTGATCGAAACGCCGCTGTCCTTTTAAATTGATGGATATTCAGAGTTCAGAAGATCGTCAACGAGGCGGTTGGCAATCTTTCAAAATACGACTATCTCAGCCTCGACATTCCCAGAGGGGAGACAAGATCGAACAGCACAGTAGATTAATGCAACATCAATGATCAACATCAATCTAGAACTGCGTACTTCCTCAGACTGTCTGGTATAGCATCTGCTAGCTTCTTCGACTCTAGCCATTTCTTGGAGAATAAACGGCTCTGGTATCGGTATGCGCCGTCGCACAGTACAGTTACAACTGTGGAGCCTGATAGATGAATTGAGCTTTGGCTTGGGCATTGAAATGGTATTGATGGCGCGCTTACCCTTGCCTAGCTTTTGTGCGAGTTCCACAGCTGCAACCAC
The DNA here is from genome assembly GCF_016628075.1 of Suillus paluster. Taxonomy (NCBI): domain Eukaryota; kingdom Fungi; phylum Basidiomycota; class Agaricomycetes; order Boletales; family Suillaceae; genus Suillus; species Suillus paluster. The sequence goes on from NW_024537619.1 coordinate 227,790, forward strand.
GTTCAGTGCTGAGGAAGCGCCTAGGTACAAGCCTTCGGTATCAAGAAGCTGGTATATCATAGATATTGACTTCTCGTCTGGTATATGCAGCGCTCCCGACAGGTCATTGATAAAAGTGCCCAAGTTATTTGTGACACGGCCCTGACCGATACCTGTGTAGATGTGGAATAAAACGTTCAGCCGTTAGGATTTGTGGTAGACGGGAAAAGTACAACCTTCTGTGATAGAACTTCCGGAACGATCGACGAGCTTTCCACCAGAAGAGATGTATTTATACAAGACACTGCCGGGTGGGTCGGCGAGCCATATCTGCGTCTTGGCGCTCTTCTCCTTCAGATACTTGCCAACACCAGCCAGAGTACCACCTGTACCGGTCGCGCAAACGAAACCGTCGATCTCACCCTGCGTCTGTTCCCAGATTTCCGGCCCGGTAGAGATATAGTGCGCGTATGCATTGGCGGTATTATCGAATTGGTCTGTCCATATAGCATTCTCGAGCTTGTTGGCGTACTCCTTCGCCTGGTGGTTATAGTTCAGCGGGTTCTCGTAGGGGACTGCGGCTACTGGGTGCACTTCGGCGCCGAGCATTTGCAGAAGGTCAATCTTTTCTTGGCTCTGGGTACGAAATCGTCAGCAAAGAAAACAATAGCCAGATAATTGTCTTCACTTGAGTGTTGGGCATGAATATAACACACTTGTAGCCTCTGGCTCTGCAGACATGGGCAAGACCAATACCGGTGTTACCTGCAGTACCCTCAACAACGGTTCCACCAGGTTGTATGCTGCGTACATAATTCGACTGTTAGCACTTGGTGTGTCATGACGCATGTTACTCCCACTCACCGACCCTTCTCCTCCGCGTCCAGGACTATGCCAACAGCAGCACGGTCTTTAATGCTTCCTCCAGGGTTTTGGAATTCAGCCTTCCCGTATATCTTGCATCCCGTCTGCTCCGAGAGTGTCTTAAGATAAATCTGAACATGTATAGTCGTCGTCAGAGATGCATATAAGTGCCTTCACACGGGCGGACCTCCTCACCAATGGTGTGTTTCCCACTGCACCGGTGAAGCCAGCAACAGCGATGTTGCTTGTAGCAAATCCTCTAGTTTGTTGGACAAGAGTCCGTCGTAAAACTGATAGCATGGTAATTCAAAGCAAGAAAATATTATGCAAGAGCTGGAGAACAGGGCAAATTTAAGTCATGAACTTGCGCCCGTCGGAGCGAGCTTGGGGCAAACCTGGAGCAAGCACGACATTTAGAGGTCATCATGTACCTGCTGGGAACTCACTCGGCAAACCTCAATCCAAATATATCACCGATCATCCTCATTGCTCATTGTATTGAGCTATCTCCGAAAGCGAATTATACGGTAATAACCATGTATGAAGAACGTATCGTCACATCAAGGAGCAAAACCATCCATTAAGATGCAGAGATAAAGACATCAAGAAAAACAGAAAAAGTGCTCAGATGTATCTAGTACCCACGAGCAAGGAAAAAGAAGAAGAAAAAAGGAAGAAGACAGCTCAGACATATAAGGGGTAGTCTGTCATACATGCAGAGTCGTGCAGGCCATAAGAGAGAGCATAACGTGGGTGTCAACGAGACGAAGACCGAGTTGTATCGAGATAGGGCGGTACGGACGAGGGTATCACTAGTCTTGCGCGTTCTGCTGCATCGTTCATGGTTGGCGTTTCTTCACGTTCTGGTTCAACCATTGGAGGCCCTCGAACAGTCCTTCACCCGTCGTGGCACAACTGCAGCACATAGAGTAAGTAAAATACTATTTTCCTGGAGTGAACGGAATACTGACCTTGGGTGAACATACCAAGAACGATCCCGCATGCGGTGGAGACCCAACTTTTCAGTCACCTCGGCGGGTGACATAGCTTGAGAACATATGAGCTCTTATCTAAAAGTGTAGAATGACTCGCTATACCTCCTGGAAGATCCTGTTTGTTCGAAAACACGAGCAATAGACATTCCTTCATTTCCCTGTCGCTCAATATGCGATGCAACTCCTGCTTTGCTTCATCGATTCTCTCTCGGTCTTGGCTGTCGACGACGAACACAAGCCCTTGGGTACCTGTGTAGTAGTGTCTCCACAAGCGGTCGAATCTTGTCTTGGCCTCCGACATCCCAGACATTGAACTTCACATTCTTGTAGGTAACGGTTTCCACGTTGAAACCGACTACACGTCTACCATGAGTTTTCAAATTGGTCATAGCGCATGAATACTCACCCGTAGGTATGGTTGTCACAGACTGGTTCAATTTGAGTTTATAAAGAATAGCTGTGGCAAACGTTCAGCACAGCAAGAGAACAACAACGAAGTCAGCTCACTTGTCTTCCCTGCGGCATCAAGACCAAGCATCAGCAACCTCATCTCCTTGTTGCCGAACAATCTGCCTGTAAGACATGCCGTTCAGTGAAATTACACACGATAGACGGCATTTCGACGACGCCCAGCACGAAACACTCACCGAGCGCCTTTGACAAGTTAGCTCCCATGATGATATATAGATTCGAAGGTAAGGAGCGACAGAGGCGGGTTTAGTGCCACAAGTAATGGTATTGAGAGACTGAAGTAGGCAAGCTACGAAAAGGAACGCTCCAAAGAACGCTAGAAGTAAACACACGCCATTTTGGACCCCGAACACCTCATTGCAGTGCTTCTCCGCTTCGAGTGATGAAATGAAAAGGCGTTTCTGATAAAGACACTGGATATTTCTTGTTCAATCGTGCTTCCTGCCCGGAAATCACTGGAAGAACTTTAAATATGATGCGACCACGACCCGTGTAACAATATTATTAGCGATATGAAGCGGAAGTACAATGCAAATGGTCCAGGATGAATACATGCGGTCAAGATGGGTATATCCTACTAAATCACCAGCATGACAGGAATACCTATGAAGCGCCTGAAGGTCTAACCCGCAGCAACTCTCGGTGATGGCGTCTGACTCTGGCTGAATACCTTCAACCACCCATCTCCCATGTCAGAGCGTAGAGCTTGCATCCGCGCTCGATAGAGCTCTGCATCCCGTATCTGACTCTGACTCTGACTCTGGCCCTCATCTGGTGGCTCAAACACCGTGCTCACTCTTCGATGTCCCAACTTGCCATTCGTCGCATGTGGGCGTGGTATACGAACGCTGGCAGGTGGTTGGCGCAGCAGGCTCGAAGGGCGAACAGAGACCCCTGCTGTTGCTTTATTGGAGGAACAAGACTGTCCATCTAAAAGCACGTGTTAATCAGGTGAATGGCAAATGTTGAAGAATGCCCCTTACCTGTTCCATCCATTGGGGTCAGGTCAACGATGCGCTTGACCTTGCGCTTTCTCGCCTTTCTCGCAACAGCACCTGTTAGCAGAGGAGAACCACTGGAGGGTGACGAGGGGGCCGATAGCGGAGTACCCATAACATTATGTGTCCCCGTTGAAGAAGGCACCTTCGGACTGCCTACTGGTGCAACGGGTGGAGAGGGGAGAGTCTCGACGGGGTTCGCTGATAACGGCTGGTCGGGCAGTGTAGTGAGAGACCGCTTCTCATAAAATCCTGGTGATGACCCATCAAGCCTGATGTTCTTGTCCTCCTTCCAGAAAAGCTCAAAGCATGTGGTGCGGTAATTGTCCTCGTACTCGGTGAGCGGGTTTCCCTCAATCCAGACCTCCACAATGTTGGGTAGTGTTGCTAACCGTCCAATTTCAGCACTCTCCTCTATGTGGTTGGAGCGTAAGTCGACGCGCTCCAGCGCCATAAGACGCTCTAAGCCACAGATAGATTCGAGGCGATTGCGGGAGAGATTGATGTTAAGAACTTGACCAAGATGGGTGTAAATACCAAGGACTGAATCAATCATGTTATCGGAGAGGTTTAGGGAGACGAGGTTGTGGAGCGTGGCAATACCATGGGGGACAGACACAAGAAGGTTAGACGACAGGTCGAGATGGGTGAGGGAAGTGAGGTATGGTAATGGGTCGGTGGGAAGAAAAGTGAGAGCATTATCCGCCAGCGACAAGTGTTTCAATAATGACCATTTATAGGGCGAGAGTGGAGCAGCAGGTGAAGGCACGGGAGGCGTCAAGTCGTCTTCATCGTCCTCGGGAACAGACTCAGGCAGGCGAGTACTCTGGAAGGAGCGTTGTCTACGGAGTATGTGTCTGCTTCTTAGGTCGCTCGTGGTGCCATCTCTCCGAGCTTGATCGTCCAACACGGCACCAATGAAGATATCAGTGACGTCCTCCAGGCCACTGCGCTGAACTGTCAGGACTCCGTAGGCTTTCTGCCAGCCTATCCCACCCAAGCAATGTCCGTGGATCTATGTCGACGCACTCCAGGGTCTGAAGATTCTTGAACGCATCAAGTGGGAGTGCGTTCTGATTGGGTGGTTCATCTGCAAGCTCGGCGATGACTTTAGGACCTGGTGCCCTAATGGAAAGTGCAGGAAGCTTTGTAAAAGAGCTGTAAATATACTTGAGCTCCGCATCAATGCTTTGGGGTTCCTGTCTTCCCCACCACCCTACTCCAAGCGACAACCCAGATACGGCTGAAAGCGATGAGCGAAAAGAGGCGAGAGACAGCGTGTCGGATTTGTCGGAATTAGGGTACAATGTCAATGTGCGTATAGTGCATTGGCTTTGAGGGGTTGTCGACCCTCACATCTAATGATCCAATGTCAATTCCGAGCGCCTCCAAGCGCATAAGGACATAGAACAGCCTGTGCGCATCGATAGCGAATGTGACAGGTTTCGGAGGAGCAGGTGATTGTGCCGTAGAGTCATAAGAAAACCAACCAGCGAGATTGAAGACAGAAGTATTATTAGTAGAATGCCGACGCTGTATACGCCTTCGTCGGACGAAACCAGCTTCTGCGAGGCCCTTGTCATTGTTTCTGATGAATGTCGCAATTCTGCGCAGATAATCATCGCCTGGTTCTGGTTCCATGGTGACTCACAGTTGGAGGCAGTGAATAGAAAATAAGCCTGCAGGCAGCTGGGCGCTGGCAGCCTAGGCTTATTATGTGTTGCCTCCTGGCTCCGTGCAAGCCTTGCTGAGTTACAGCGGTAGCTAACCGGCAAGGACCCCAACCCCTCCTGTGACATAACACCGTGACAATCTATAGTCACAGACGGGTGACAAGATTAAAACGCGTCAGTCCGCCCTTGAAGCTGTAGCCATCACCATCGGTGAGACATCGACAAGCTCCATCCTAATCGTAGTTGTATCGGATTATTACCCATCATGAAGTTGACGATAAAGACGCTCCAGCAGAAGATGTTCCAGGTGCGTAACTTCACCTCCTACCGTCTACAATTAATCCCATATATGAGTAACAGCTCGACGCTGAGGGGTCAGAAACCATCGCAGATTTGAAGCAGAAGATATCAAATGCACAGGGTCATTCTGTAGAGAGCCAGAAGCTCATATTTTCCGGTATAGTCATACAGTCATTTCGCCAAATCACAGTGTTCATTTAGTATCACAGGCAAGATTCTTTCGGACGACAAGACAGTTGAATCGTGCGAGATCAAGGAAAAGGACTTTTTGGTATTGATGGTATCAAAGGTTTGCATTGGTTTGCATCTGTCTAGGACGCTAAAGTTCACCGTGATCTTCAGTCTAAACCTACACCAGCTCAACCTCCCGCGGCGACTGCCTCAACGTCGACGCCACAGCCAGTGAACGCTGCACCCGCCCCTGCACCAGTAGCACCTCAGATTTCAGCGCCAGCGCCAGTTCCTTCAGCGCCAGCACCTGTTGCCCCTTCTACTGCCCCCGCACCGGGACCTGTAACAGCTGACGGCAGCTTTTTGACTGGAGAAGCGCTCCAGTCGACAATCAATAATATGATTGAGATGGGCTTCGAACGCGAACAAGTCATTCGCGCGCTGAGAGCCAGTTTTAATAACCCTGATCGTGCCGTCGAATACTTGATGACGGTAGTTTGAAATCACTCGTTTCATTGTCTCTTAATGATTAAAATCACAGGGCATCCCTGCGCATCTCATGCACGAGGCAGCAGGTCCTGCTGCACAACCAGCACAGACGGGGAGTGCTGCAGCTGCAGCTCCCGCCGCACCCACTCCCGCCGCACTTGCGGCCCAACCGGTCCCAGTTGCCCCAGCTGGCCAACCCCAGAATTTGTTCCAAGTAAGTATCCTAATTTGTTTTTGAATTGGATTTTCATCAACGCACGTGCAGCTTGCGCAACAACAGCAACAACAGCCTGGTGGCAGAGGTACAGCAGCGACTGGTGCGGGAGTTGGAGCTGGCGATATTGATATTGAGGCTCTCCGAAACCACCCCCAGTTTCAGCAATTGCGCCAGCTGGTCCAGACTAATCCAAATCTCCTCGCCCCATTGGTTCAGCAAATTATGGAGCAAAATCCCCACCTTGGACAGCTATTTGAGAGCCACCCTGAAGCTTTGATGCAATTGCTCAATGGGCCTGACGATGAAGGCGATGGTGCTATACCACCTGGCACGCAGGTAATACATGTTACGCCGGAGGAGCAGGCTGCGATTGGTCGGGTAAGTTCGTCCACACCCATCCTGAACTTGCACTCAATTTTTTTTTGGCGTGGCTGTAGTTGGAGGCTTTAGGGTTCTCGCGTCAGAAAGCTGCCGAGGCATATTTGGCGTGCGATAAGAACGAGGAACTCGCAGCCAACTATCTGTTTGAGACCGGGTTTGATGACGAGGAGGATCAATGATGGTCTCTGTGCGTTTGAGGAGTTCTTTGCATTGTTATAATTCATGTACTCGAGGGCGACTCAAGCTACCTAAGTAAGTTACGACTGGATGGACGCATGTAAGACCCTGCATCAAAATGAAAAACACTATATGATGAGGTCTAGATTCAGCTGGTTGACTAGCGAGAGATTTGATTTGTTCGGGCCCCGGGGTGATCAGCATGATTAAGCCACGCTGTTCAAAGTCAAGGGCACCTATGAGAGCAGGCGTTTCTCGTATGTAAAATTGATGAGCAGAGAACTCGAGGTGCCCTAGCCCTGAAGATCTCGAGAGTCGTCACGACAGTGACACGGGCCACGGCCATTCCCGTCACGCGTCAAGACTAGTACTCATCCTCGAGATACTACTTAGCTTACCTTCAAGTTGGAGTCATCCAAGTAACATATGTCTATCTCAATGCCACGTCTTAGATATGCTATTGTCGTACTATATACATTGTTTTTATGCGTGCGTTGGGCCGCGTGTGAACCTGGATAACGTACAAGCAAGTCAGTAGCCGCATGTTGTTGTGGTGTGTTGCTTGGCCGTCTTCTCCCTCGCCTCGTCCTTCATCCTTTCTCTCTTCTTCCTTTCCCCAGCATACCCAAAAGCTTTTTCAATACCGCAAGCATTATTACTCTTATTTGACTCCAAAACTGACCTTTTATTTTTTTCAGCTTGTTCAATTCTCCATCCCATGGCATCTCAAGACCCGCCACCAGCGGACGACAAGGACGTTCAGACGCGCGAGCAGGCGTCTCACAACGTTTCTCAGACGCCAGCCATCGGGAATGGCTCTGCAGTCGTAGACACTAGTGCGCAAGCGCACGACCTCTCCCCCACATCCTCCTCGGAAGCGGACAAGGATGTCAACCCAAACCCTTCTAACACCGTTTCAACCTTCGTTTCGCCAGCGGAACGCGAAAACGTAAAGTCTAACGACAAGGAGAAAGACAAGGACAAGGAGAAAGACAAGGACAAGGGCTCCCTAGCTACAACAACGCTGACACAGCCGAATTCTACCAGCGCTACATCTAGCACCACTCGCCGCTTTTCCAGGAAAGCTAAACCTGCGTCCAAGACCACTAAGTCTTCGACTGCGTCTTCTAGCTCTGCACGAGAAAAGACTACTTCCAACAACCATTCCAGAGACGAGACTAAGTCCACGGGAGGTTCTCAGAAGAAGGAATCATTCATAGCTAAACTCGTGCGCAAACTTGTGCCATGCGTCGCTCCCAGCGATCGTACGCATGTGATTGAGGTCGATGTTGACGACGTCACGCGACACAAGGCCACTGACGCGGTCAATGGTGCCTCAGCGCCCGCAGCCGAAACCAGTGTCGCCGGCGAAAAGCAGGTTGAAGCCAAGGAGCAGGAACGGGAAAAGCCGACTCTCGTGGTAGAGATGCCCCCTTCCTCATCGCAAACCAACCCCGCAGAAGTTGAAATCATCGTCCCCCCCACACCAACCAAAGCCCTCCTACCAATAGCCGAGACAGAGGGGGTGACCAGCGGAGCAGTTCAACCTCCAGGATCGACTGGGGTAGACCTATTCTCGCCCTCACCGTCATCTCCTGCAGATGTATCGCACACACCATCTGGGAGTATCCCATCACATGCTGGAGACACCTCACGTACAGCAACAGATTCCGAAGGCAGTTTCACTGACGAAGAGGGTCACGGAGAATCGGAGGAGCCCGAAGTGGAAGAAGTAGAACCGATGGAGGAAGATGACGAAGATGCTCTAATTCTCAACGGAGGTGCAGGTATTCCCATAGGGCCTGTGAGTCTTTTTTAAGATCATCTCCGTCGATATCGCTAATTACTAATGCTATTTCACAATCAGGATGGTGAACTTCGTCCACTTTTGCCCCCAATAGCACCCCAACACGTGGGGCGCAAATGTCTAGTTCTCGACTTGGATGAGACCCTAGTCCATAGTAGTTTTAAGGTGAATTTTTCGGCTTCTCGCTCTGATGCCGCTTCTGACTCATTGTTTCGGCCGCTCAACAGTCTATTCAACACGCTGATTACGTCGTGCCGGTGGAAATTGAGTACCATTGGCACAATGTGTACGTCATTAAGCGCCCGGGGGTAGACAATTTCCTGAAGAAGATGGGCGAAATTTACGAGGTGGTGGTATTTACCGCTAGCTTGAGCAAGGTTAGAGTTATTTCTATATCCCTCGATATTCGCTAATTTTCATCATGCGCAGTATGCGGACCCAGTTCTAGATAAGCTGGACATTCATCAAGTGGTGTCGCATCGACTATTCAGAGAGAGTTGCTATAATCACAAGGGGAACTACGTCAAGGTAATGAAATCATCTTTCCTGTTCATTTCGTCGCTAACTTGCTCTATGTAGGATCTTTCCCAATTGGGTCGTCCTATTGCAGATACCATTATTCTGGACAACTCTCCAGCATCATATATTTTCCACCCCAACAATGCGGTCCCTGTGTCATCGTGGTTCAATGACCCACATGACACGGAGCTCACCGACCTTTGTCCTTTCCTTGCGGACCTTGCGGAAGTGAGAGATGTTCGGGGCGTCTTGGATGGTGGTCTGTAGGGGGTAGTGGGTACATGGGATACGAAGAAGAGGGGCATTACAGGAGAGCAATAGGCTCGCGAGCACAAATTCTCTGAGTGTTGTGATGCTGGTCAAGCTCTCCTGTTTTTCATTATAGGTCAATGCAACGCACGTCATTCCCCAATGTTGTGCGCTACCCCACAAGTCTGTCGCATCCTTCTTTGCTTCTCGATGGCGCCTCTGGCCGATTATGCGATCTCTATTTCTTCCACCCTCTCCGCATTGCGCTCAACATGACCTTACCCATTCTGCATCTTTTACGCTTCCCCATGCCCAATATACCCTACATATCTAACATGGCTCTCGACGCTCAAATGTATTTGGCCCGACTTTTGATGACGATATACCCTTGTCTCTCATCTCACTCCACATATGTTTTCGCATCGAAACTCTTTTCTTTTTACGTAATGGCATCTGCGTTACAATTTGACATTACTACCTCCCTCTATTCTTCTTGTTCCAGTGTAGCTGACTCTACACGAGTAGCCACTCGTACATTCCTCGCATTCTTTCCATCCATTCCACTGCGGTATGGTCGTATGCCTTCATGGTACGTCGTTTCGTTGTACTTAGCCCTCGACTATATATCTGACCATCCCCAGACAGTTTTTCTCCCATTCCTGAATGCATTCATACGTCGACCGTCATTGACAATCTCCATCTTGCAGTCAAAAGTAATCATTGCGATACATCCCATTTTTTACCTGCGTCGCTGTAGCATTTTCCTTCCTTGACCTGTTTTATTGAATTTTTATTGCACTCGGCGACGCACCACTTTCCTTCCTTTCCCCTTCCTTCCATTTCTCCTCTATCTTCTTTACACACAAAATCACGATTTCCTGACGAACTACTATGATGATGTTGCATATTCACGACTATTTCTCTCTTATATGTTATATTTTTCTCAGCTCTGTCATGTGTGGACGCGACTGGTTTTTATCACGTGAGGACTCGCGACGCGTCGTGTTTGGGCAGTTGGAGTTTCAGTCGGTCAACCTCCCTACGAGTTTGGACGAAGGCAGTCGAGCAAGAGCAAAATGCGTTACGTGGATCCTTGTGACAGCGATTGTTGTGTCTCCCGTCTACCTGCTGAGAGGGCAATGAAGATCACACAAGAAGCGCTGTCACCATGCATTTTCCGACGCTCTAGGATAAAAATGCCTAGAATCTACCACAAGGCACGTAGCAGCTGCATACTGAAATCATATGATTAGCTATGGTCTATCCAGGTAACTTGAATCTGATGGCCTTAAAGTAGTAGCACACATGGATGATGCACCGAAAGCTTCGCTGAAACAATTCGATGTCATCTGAACAATTTGCCAGCAACGATCGACATGCAATCATTGAAGAACATGAAAATGATAGAAAGGGTGCATGCAATTGCGCGTCGACGGTAGGATGATCCAACCAATGCTCCTCGAACCTCCAACAGTCCCGACCGACATCGCGGACCGAAATCACACTGACAAATGAAAATGTTTTTCGTTGCTTGTGTCCGTTTTATGCGGATCTACATCTCACTCCGAGTCAAGCTTCACAGTACGTAGTATCACTCCCTCAACATAGAACTGATGCATCGTGGTGCGCACAGCAGTGTGTTTGAAAGTCGTGCCACAAAACAATATCACCAGGGTTCAGGCCTCAGGATAAAATGATTCGGGAAATATTAACTAGCTTTTTAGCCAGGTAGCCCGGAACACTCATACCCCAAACGCGGCGGTCACGGACTTGACCCCAGGGGTGCGTCAATGATCAGCCCGGAAGTGAGATCGTTGGCCTCATTAAGATCCTCGTTGGCATGAAATTCATATCTGGCTTGGAGCGCGAGGGTAAGGTTATTAAGCGGGGTGTCACGGTTCGTATGCCCAGGTGGGCATAACAACAGCGCCTCGCGATAGGGGCAGATAGCGTTATTGACGTCATTAATGTCACCGTGTTGGTTGGAACGGTCGAGAAGGGCGCGCCCTAGGTTGTCCAATATGTAACAAAGTTTGTGCCCAACAGGGCAGGCGCAGTGCTTCTTCATACAGTGATATGGCCTGGTTGAGATTATGTTGATGACCAAAACGGCATCCGAGCGAGAACACCAAGTTATTCAGGTACGTATCACGGGAAGGATGTGCCTGGGGGCAGAGAAACAGCGTCACGACAAAGTTGTATGCTCTCGTCACCATCATCAACATCGTCATGTTGGTCAAAGCGTGTTCCGAGTTCTGGTGACAGCGGATCCAGGGATTGTGGACGGTCCTGGTGGCCTGCAGGACACAGCTCGAGCACGGCTCGTCACAGGCGTATGGGTGCATCAGAGATATCCGTAGGAAGGTCGTTGCATTCGTAGATCATATAATCTATAGCATTGGCCCCTGTGGCGATGCTCCGAAGATAGGTGCCCTCTGGATAGAAAGGCGGTAGTTCACTGTAGAGTTAGCGCCAGTTCAGCGCTTCGGTGTGATGAAATAGAGATAATGGATAATCAGGGTGGCCCTGCGGACCAAATGCAAGGGCGCCGCGCAATGAAGAGGTCGTAGAGTCAATGTATTGAATATCCTTGCGAACATAACTTTGAAGCGGGGCTCACGCGAGGTTGGTGACAGCGGCAGCACGATTAGGACGGCCGACCGGACACTGGGCCGCAACCTACCGAAAGTAGTTTACATCGCCATTCAGATGAGAGACACTACTCGTAGGCTTGCTCCTCACGTATTTTGAAAATCGCGTGTGGTGTGGTCTGTACCTGGAGTGCGCCCGTCGTCGTGGCGACTGTTTCACTGTGTGAGAAGGGCAGATATCTCATCAATGGCCCATGGGTGGGAAGGACAGGTCTACAAAAAGTTAGTGGACGTGCATGAATAAGAAGCAGATCACTCACCAAAAGGTGCATCTCCTTGATCGAGCAATTCCTTCCATTATGTTTCGAATTTTCTGATGACTTCCCGTGGCCAAGAATTCTACTGATTTCAGAGGACGTCCTGATCTCCATTGATGACTAGCTGACGGATCTGATGGTGATCTGTAATCTGATGATAAGTATTGGAATCACGTTCGCAAGTCTTTGTAGAAGGCTTTACATGGTTAGAGTATCACCCCATGCTACAGCACTGTTGGATGATACTATGAACTCAGATAGTTAATTTCCAGCGTCTCCCGATTTTGACGGAGACGTAAATCACTGCGGGTATACGGAAGGAAGGGGCTTGGATATTGTTTCCATTGATAACTGTGGATAGAGGTGATGCACTGATGATCACGAAACAAATACGAAGACCATATGGAGTGGCCTACCTTCGAGTCTGATATATTGACCTTGGAAGCTACCAGGCATGATGCCATGTCAAGCGATACGGAGGATGGAAGATGGACTGCGTGGTGGGCTGAATGAGTACTTGGTTGGACAAGAGGAGGCCCCTGTAGGGATATAGTGACTGTGGAATCTGGATGAAGTTCAGGGTGTGAGGAGAGCGTGCAATGCATTGGGATGATGGGGCATGATAGACACTGGTCCTGATTGCACTAATGCGGGACTGAGGTGACAGCGGTAGAGCCTGTGCTGAAGAAGCGGGGAATGTCGCCGCTCGCGGTCAGCTACTAGTAAGTGCTAAGCGGCAATCATGCTAGACACAGGCTGATGATGATGACAAGCAAATCAGGTGGGCGCGATGTTGCGGACAGACATTCGACTCACTCGAGCAGAAGAACGTATATGCCACTTTGTAAGCGTCCTTGTGGAGATTCGCATTCTCGTGCTTCGGAACGAGAATGGCACTGGTCTGTGCGCCCCCACTCAAATAGTGCTCTGCTTCGAAGATTCGCCGTTCGTGTTTCTCTCCCCACAAATAACCAAATCTTCTAGCTTGTTGATTGAGCCCCCCGAAGATCTGCTTAGAATTCTCACTCACCGCAATTACAGACATTCACTATCACTACTCAGTGAATATCAGTCCTCTCGGTATATCTTTCGCTCCACCTTAACGGTATCATACAAAGGACTTACTCATCTCTGTACTTATTCTCTATACTTATATCAGGCACGACTTGCCGCCGGGCGTCATCACCCCTGGTATATCAATAGATTCCAGCCCGCGGAACATCAAGGAGCCTGAGTCTAGTACTGATTGATCTTTGGCAAGTCGAACTCTACGCATCGTGTCATGCGAGGGGACTTCATGCGAGCATCCGTCTTGCCTCCTCTATATGCTGATTAGTTCCTGCCATCATGGCTTCTTTCCTGGAGGGATGGATGGGGATGAATTATTCATTACAATGTCGGACAGCGACAAGGCTGTCAATAGATTTGGACACGCTCAAGCAACACAACGAGGGTGAAACGCCGTTGGATGAACTGATATGAGGCGCAAGACGGTGTGTATTGATAATTATATCGACCTTGTGGAGTTCATGCGAGCATGTACATTGCAAGTTGGTTCATTCCTGGAATGATCAACTGATTCCGAGCCCATACATAACAAATAGCGCGACTCAGGGGTATATAATGACTACAGCAGTCCGAGTCCAGCACAATAACTACTTAGTGTCCCGTGATACAACATGAAGCTTGAAGCCGAGCATGTAGTGCATGTCGCAAGACATACAGTGATGGCCTCGACTATAATATGACAGCCGAAGATTTGAAACCGTGGGGGTCATGAGATCGACATTCGACGCGGCATCTCCAATTCCAATGAGTGACTATCGTAATACCTCCAAGGTTCGTCGTCCTCTCGGAGCTCGTGGACACGAGAATACCTAGACTTGCGTGCTCTCCGCTTCCGCCACCAGAATCTACGTCAAATGACTGAGTCACGACGTCAAGCTAGTCGTATGATCACTCACATAAAACCAACAATCCCTGCAATAGCCACCACGACAGCAACGATGCAACCTGCTAATGCACCCTTGTTGCGCTCTAACCACTCTTCCACCTTCGTCAGACCACCCGGATCAGGGTTCACGAATGCAAACTGTCTGCCAGGGAGTTCCGAGCTGCTTGGAGGATCGGTTGGATCGTAGCAATACTGGGTAAAGCATTGTGAGCAGAAATCTGAGCGCGAGGTAACTGCGCGATCGATTGCGGCACATTGCAAGCATTTGCCCCAATCCGGATCCGCAGAAGTTGTGTTTGGTTTGAAGCCACCTAAGGTATTCCAGAATGCTTGATTGATGAACACGGCTGTGAACATGGATGTGTAGGAAAATTGTGTGTCGCCAGTGCTGCAAAACAATTTAACAATTTATTATCTTTGGAGAATGCGAGATACTCGGCGTACTTCGTAGCTGGCGCGCTTCCGTCCAGCGGAGGCGCATTAGGAAGGTATATAATCATCGGGTAGGTTGGTTGACCCTCAGTGAGATTGCAGCCAAAGAACGTTGGGCGCATATTGACGCCTGTAGAAACAAATTGAGCGGCAGTTCCAGGTATGGGCGGCATCGGTTGATGCGAAGACGAGAGCACTGATGATATACGCTCGAAAGTAGTTAGCAGTGATGTACCGCTGGCAGGAGTTAGTACCAATTACTTGCACATTGCTAACAGGTGCTCACTTTGGCCAGTAATTCGAGTCGTCCGCACTACCGTCTATGACAACTACGACATCCAGTCCCCTAGCCTTAACCATTAGGCTACTGAGGGGAGTTTTCTCGAGGTTTGAACCACCGTCGAGGAGTTCAAGCCAGTCTGAAGACGAGTCTTGAAATGTCACAGGATTGATCCCTTTAAATGGCTGTAAATATGTCAAGTGGGTGTTTCGCATCGAAATGATAGTACGAACGTTAGGCCAATTAGCTGCATCCTTCACATCGGACGACGGTGTATGTGATGATAACTGATTGAAAAGAAAATTCATGCCGTTTTCCTCTTCGCTGTTAGCATCGAACCCGAAGTTCCCGTCAGTAACATTCAAGACAGCCTGAAATAATAAGTCAGGTCGAGACTGGAGTAACTCTCAATTAATAACATGACATACGTTGAAGAAACTGGAGCTAGTACCCATAACAAAGCTTGCTTGATCGAAACCGGTGACGCAAGCCGATTCGTTAGCCGGCAGACCATTTGTCAAATACGTTCCAGCAAATTGCAGTGATAGCATCGCTGCAAGGTCCGGATCCCATGACCCAAACTCAAAAGGTGTAATCTACATGATTCTAGGTCGAGATGTGTTCCTTCGCTCGTAAGTTAAGTGCTTACCTCATAAACAGTCGAATTTAGAGGCACAGACGTAGTTATCCCTGAGCCCGCTTGACGTGAGTCAGCGGCTACAATCGGGAATGGCATTGTGTTACTCCGAAAATTCGGCAGGAGGGATATCTGGGACCATAGTTGACCAGCGCCGTGGCTGGTGTCATTGGTATAGAAATTGTCTCGCGTTGTTTCATTCAAGAAGTGATATGAAACCATCCGACCCCATAGGTCAGTCACGCTAGTGGGACTGAAGTGGCAAAGAGGTCAGTTTGATAATGTATGCGTGATGGTCTGATAAAGGAACGTACACTCCGTTATTTGCTTTTGATTCAACACTCTCCAGGACACTGCCCCAATATGCCTGGTTATTACTATCGTCGACTGATGGCGCTGATGGCACAATCAAGTCAAGGTCTAACATCCATGATGAGAGATCACCCCCATTCCCATAAACCAGTTCCTGGAGTGACGGCCAATCATTCATAAGAAGTGACCCGAGCAGCCATGAACCGCCTAAGATACCGTTGGTTACATCATGAAAGCTTACAGCGAGCGTTGGTTGGATGGAGCACTTACCAGATGAAGCTGAAAGGTAAGATGCGACCTGCAGCAGACCCCCGGTCCCCTTCTCTCTAGCAGTATCATTTCTCCCATCTAATCCCGACAATACACCTGCGCCATATTGTGCTGTACGATATCCCTCGCCCCCGATGACGATGCCAATTCTGGGAAATTTGCCCTGTAAAGTTTCCAGGTTGCTGACAATGTCCGACGCATTACCAAGCCAGTTGGACCATGCGTTTGAGATTACATAGGACTCCCTGGATGCAATGTAGTCTGCTTCTGACGCGTTTAAGACCTGACTTTGTGGTGTAAAGATTCGCACGAGCGAGGATGTCTCCGGACAGTTCACATTGACTGTTGGAGCATACGTATTGACCGGGTTCTGCGCAACGGCGACACGGAGGACACAGGATAATATTATATGGAGAGCAAGCTGGAGAGGGAGGAATAGGTCGGGAGTAGTCATGGACGTGAATGCTGCATCAGGGCAGCAAGCTCAAGGTTAATGTTATTCGAAATCTAAAGTAAGCTGTGTCAGATCGGCTGTGTTGAACTAAGTATATGTATCCTAGTCCTTGAAACGGTGATATTCACAGCACACAACCTTCGCTTGGGCTCAACCAAGGACCAAGGTTACCCGAAGACGATTGAATATTACTACGGTGGATAAAAACGTCCGCGTCATGGATGGCTACAAAAATGTAAAGAACCAAACGTTTTGGTTCCGCGGAAGCAATTTGCAACTGACTAAGCCACAGGGCTACAAAGTTCTGTTTAACTCTAAGTAGAAATTTACGAAGCAGTCGGCATTTAACCGCCATCGTTGAACGCTTTGTTGACCGCTAATACCATCTTCCCAGTGTCTCGGCGACAACCTGCCTAACATGCCAACGAAGCAACTTGTGTGTCACTTACCTCCCTCATGAGTCTTCTAATGAAGGACTATCAACCTAGTGGTCTGCTGATCAATCTGAGACGGATCTGGACACCAGACTTTATCGAATCTATCTAGCTCATTCCACAGTAACCCCCCTTGGCGGTTCGAGTCGTATCAACCTCACAGATGCGCCAATATTTCAATGGCAGCGGGTGACAGAGTCGAACGCCATGGGTGCCTCTCCGGCATTTCTCCCGCAGGACGTGGACATCACCCATCTATTGGAGCCCTTCACCAATCCAAGTTGCGGATTGCTAATGGTTTGGCAATATTCTGGGTCCAATAAGAAGTCTTCCGCTGAGGTTGATCGCCTTGTTCATTTCCTTCTGCACCCAAGTTTCAAACGAGAAGAGCTTGTCGGCTTCAGTTGCGCTCGCGAGGAGACACTATTGGTCAAATTTTTACAAGATCCAAAGTAACATCGAAGGAATTGCATCGAAATCAGTGAGTTTGCGGTGTAAATGACACGTGTGGATTAATTCGAACGCGAGTTGTGAAGATGCAATCACAACACGGGTCTTCATCGGCTGGGAGAAGGAGTGTGTTGCCCGCGGGGATCCGTATTCGTGTAGGGCATTCGTGTAGGTGGATGGAACGCGCACGGGGTTGAGATAAAAGAAGAAGTTTTTAGACGAGTGTCTGGTCATCCATAGACGCACGATTTTGCGCGCTTAATTGGTGCTGCTGCGAGCACATAATGCTAGAGGACTCTCAGGCCAGGTAAGTAATCTTAAGTAGCTCTGAGCAGGTTAAATGTTGGGTTGCGGACCGCAAGCGGACCGGCTAACGATGTGGTGTCCATACACTGGTGGAAGTTCACCCTACCGGGCCGCCCAGCCTGGCATTCCCCTCTGGCATATGACCTGCTTGTGGTGGTGGGACACTAATTAGAGCATCGGGTATCGTCGGTCAGAGCAATTCTTAACCATAGCTCACCACCGAACGCGGTTTAAAACAAACCCGAAGTTGCTACATTAATAGCGATACCCTTCAGACCCCCTTCAGTAGTCCAACGACCCAAGTATCATGTCCACCATATACTCGTTCAACCAGCTGATAGCTGAACGCACTCGTGAATACCCAAACCTTGAGATACTGGGCATTCCAGATAAAGACTTCAATGTGAGTACGACGTGCTGGCCAAATTCCGTGGGGGACACTTACAGCAGCCACAACTTTGAAAGTACACCAAGTATACTGTTGCTCAGCTTGATGCTTCAGCGTCCCTGCTTGCTCACCATTTACGGGACAACGGACTACTGAATGGACGTTCCAAGGGGGATGCCACCAGTAGGATGACTGTTGGACTTCTAGGAATCAGCAACATCAATTATGTAGCTACCGAGATGGCGCTTTATCGGATGGGCTATTGTTGGTGGACGACGGTATTCTTGTTCTAATTTCTGCTAAACCTTGCACAGGCGTACTTTTCTTGTCGCCGAATAACTCCCCTCCCGCAATTGCCCACCTGTTGACCGTGACAAATGCAACCCACATTATAGTGCAAGACGTGCTATTACCTTCCGCAACAGCTGCTCTCACCCATCTCAGTAGCCCCAAATCCGTGACAATCATCAACCAGCCTTCATCTGAAGTCTTCGGCTCAGCGGCTCGTTCTTTGTACCCAGAGAAGACAAGATGGGACCCTGTACTGGCCTGGGAGGACGAGTTTCTTCTGCCGGTCACGGTCATTCACTCGAGCGGTTCCACTGGTTTCCCAAAGCCGATCATTGCAACTAACAAAGCAGCTGTCGGCAACTGCCTCATGAATTTCGGTCTTACAAGCTTGACAACCTTGCCCTTGTATCATGTATGTCACTAGTTCGTGATACCCGAATTCGCTCATTTTCCCTGGAACAGGGACACGGTCACTCCAATCTATACCGTGCAATCTATGCTGCAAAACCACTGTACCTCTTCCCAACTGGATCAATTCCATTGACGTCCGCCAACGTTATCAAGCTCCTCAAGCAAGCTCCGGACGTGGAAGCTCTATATGGTGTTCCTCTTGCATTGAAACTCATGGCTGAGACCCCTGAAGGTCTGCGGGTCCTCAGGGATCTCAAGCTTGTCATGTTCGGCGGTAGTGCATGTCCTGACGAGCTCGGTGACTTCCTCGTCAATGAGGGTGTGCGCCTTGTTGGCCATTATGGCCTTAGTGAGTGATATGCAACGGGTCGAGAGAATTTTGAATTCAGCATATCTTAGCCGAAATGGGTCAACTCATGACGTCTTTCCGGGACTTCGAGACTGACAAGGGTTGGAACTGGCCACGTGCTAAAGGGCCCTATGTGAAGACGAATGTGAACGATTACCTGCGATTTGAAGACAGGGGCGGGGATACCTATGAACTGTGTGTTTTAGACGGCTGGCCGATGAAGGCAAGTACTTCTACTGCCATTGGATTACATTGTCTCACTTACTGGCGTAGATTATGACCAACCAACCCGATGGGTCGTATGCCTCGAAAGATCTATTTATCAAGCATCCCACTATCCCAGATGCATACAAGTTCATCGGGCGAATTGACGATACTCTCGTTATGGTGTGGATATTAACCCACATATTGAACACCTTTTGTTTAACAACATGCCCAGGTTAACGGTGAGAAGACGAATCCTGTCCCGATGGAGCTCACCCTTCGCTCGTCACTCTACATTGCGGACGCTATTATCTTCGGTGCTGGCCGCACTCAAATCGGAGCTCTTATTCTTCCAACCGAAATTGTAAAAGACTGCTCTCCTTCGGAGCTCGTTAAGCTTGTAGCGCCTATTGTCGCTCTTGCCAATGCCGAAGCTCCCTCGCACTCGCAGCTTGCTACTGAAGCCCTTGTCTTCCTCCCTTATGGCACAGTGATTCCTCGTGCTGACAAGGGTAGCATTTTGAGACCCCGGGTGTACAAGGAGTTCGAGAGTGTCATCAATGAGGTCTACAAACGACTCGAGGGTGATGTTGACGGGGCTGGGAAGCGACGACTGAATAACAAGGCGGAGGCTAGAGGAGTCATCAGAGATATAATTGGCAAGACGATCGATAGACCCATCGACGACCTAGAAGATGACACTGACCTGTTCAATTTTGGGCTAGACTCATTGCAGTCTAGCAGAATACGAAACACCATTCAAAGAGTCAGTTCAAAATCTCCAATGATTCCTTCTTGTGCTGAATGACGATGCAGGAGATCGACCTAGGTGGCAAGAAGCTGTCGGCTAACGCAGTTTTCGAACATCCTTCTATCGCGGAGTCCGTTCGTCCTTTGACTTGTAGGCAGTCTGAACTGAAGCAAATATGTAGGATTGCCCAACTCCTGGTCGCAACGTCCTCTGGCAATGAAGGCGCTTTAACGCAGCGAAGTCCGCTAGAGATTGTGTTGGAACTTGTTAAGAAGTACAGCACGTTCGCGTATACTCCGAAGACTCACGCCAACGGAACAAATGGAACTGCGAAAGGGTTGGTCATACCTCGTGTTGTGAGCCCATTGTTGTACTTTCAAATTTTATATCTGATTGCGATATTGATGTAGGTTGTGTTGACTGGTGCGACTGGGTCGCTGGGAGCATACATTCTAGATGAACTACTTTCGGACCCTTCTGTGGTCACTGTGTACTGTCTGTGCAGAGCAAAGAACGACTCAGATGCGTCCAGTCGCATAACAGCTTCCATGAAGACAAGGAAGTTATTATCTCATAATTTCCTTGCTCAAACCCGTGTCAAAGCTCTCGCTTGCGACCTGTCTGCGGAAAAGCTTGGACTTCAGTCAGACGTGTACAATGAGATCGCAACACGGGCAACATTGATCATCCACGTAAGTATATGGAACACTACTCATTCCATTTTTCTCAATCATTATGTGCAGAACGCCTGGGCGGTCAACTTTAACCTTGGCATTTCTAGGCAAGTCAGACTTAGTTCGATAAAAACCAACTGACAGAGCAATAGCTTCGAACCCCATATCCGTGGAGCTGTGAATCTCATCAATCTTGCCCTTGCATCGCCTCATCCCCGACCAGCAGACTTTTACTTCGCGTCTTCAATTAGTGCTGTCACTGCTTGGCGCGGACCAGAGCCGATCCCAGAAGCCATTACGGACGATCCGTCTGTCGCGCAGGGGTTGGGCTAGTAAGCTCATACTTCGTGCAGTTGACAACCAGATTGCTAACTATTTGGTTAGTGCCCAGTCGAAGTGGGTTACCGAGAAGCTTTGTCAAGCTGCTTCTCAGCAGACACCTATTCGTGCGGGCGTGCTGCGTAAGCCATGCGCTTTCACTATAAGCTGAACAGTCATTGAAGTACATACAGGAATTGGCCAAATGGTGGGGGACTCCCAGAATGGCGTGTGGAACGAGACAGAGGCTATTTCACTCATCATAAAGGTAATGAATCTCATTACCAACGGTACATCTGACTGTCATATTCCCTGACAGTGCGCAGACACAATCGGAATTCTTCCCAATATTGAAGAGTCAGTCTCGTGGCTCCCGGTGGACTACGCAGCAAAGACTATCATCGATTTGGTCAATGTTCCCCCTCAATGTGGGCCCCTGGGAGAATGCCCGGTTTCAAATGTGATTCATCCGAGGCTTGTGCCGTGGTCATCCATCCTCTCATCTCTGCAGCATTCCGGCCTCAAATTCAACGCCCTCCCGCGGCACGAGTGGATCAAGGCTCTACGTGCTAGCCCTATTGATGAAGTCAGCAACCCAAGTCGGAAGCTGCTGACCTTCTTCGAGAACAGATATGGGCAAGAGGAACTGGATACACGATACCCGTTCTTGACAGTGCAAACTGAGAAAGCAAGTGTGAGTCTCAGGAGTGCGCCTATCGCTGATACCAGACTGGTGGGGAAATGGGTGGCTGCTTGGAAAGAAACCGGTTTTTTGGCTTGAACACAGTTGCTTCAAGTTCTGTCGATGCCAATGCTTTATTATTACCAAGCCACGGATATATCTACTGCTGACAGCAACAAAACACACTCATTAGCCGATCGTCGTGTCTGTCTATTTTGACGTGGCTCCCCCTCACCTATGCTAGAAGAGTCCGCCAAACAATCGTTGTCAACCGGTTAAATGCCTTGATTATCGGCTGGTAAGGCTGTCCTGGAAAGACGGACTGGAGGACATAGTGTCATTTCGGCGTCATCTAGTCTGGAGAGTCAATACTCCAAATAATCCCGGTAAAATCATCCTAGTTCCCAGTCCACAATTGCAGTGATAGTCGAACCGTCCACCATAATGTTTCTGGGGAGCAAGTCGCCATGTGACAAGATGACGTCCACGTCAAGGGGAAACGGAAAGAGCACGTCGTCGTAAATCTTGGAGTGCAGAAGAGCATTAGGACTTTGCAATACTCGTCAATGAATTGAGCAGCGTTATCGAAGGCGCGGTCGGGGGCGACGTTATCAGGAAAGTAGGTATTACGGTAAGGGCCTCCTGTCACAGATTCGGCATCTTGCAGCGAATGAATCCCATAACACGAACTTCCTCTTCGAATTTGGCTCCGCCATATTTGACGACTACCCCAGGGGCACTTCGAACGACGGTACGAGCACCACCTTCGGATCTGTAGATGAGGTTATTTACTACAAGCTCCCGTAGCTCTGCATATGACTTTGGCAGCCATAGTGCCGGCGGAGTTGCAGAAGTTGCAGGAGCATGCTCCATTTTAAGATACACAGGCAACTACAAGGAAGGGAGAACATTGGACAATTTGGATTTAATAGATCAAACTTGAAATGACCTACGTTCAATGGAGGATTCAGGGGGTATAAGAAATTGAAGGTTCGATAGAAAAGAGGAAAACATTAGACTAAAGGCTTTTGTAATAATATGACCAGGATGTACAACCTGCGTTAAAGGGATCGAAGAAACTTGGTAGGAAAGATTGACAGTCCGCTCGTACTAGAGATAATCGAATAAGTAGTTGAACCGCCGGCCCGCACCGGCGGTCTAACGTTGCTAACTCCTTCATGATTGAAGTTCTGATCAGCTGGGTCGACGTCGTGCATCTAAGCTTATATATCTGACCACCACTAGAGAAGACTGCTACTTCTATCAATCATTCCAGACGGGAAAAAGTCCATGGGAGGTTACCGGCAAAAGGAATCCTTTATGACCAAACTTGTCCGCAAGCTCATGCCATGCGTCGCCCCTAGCGATCGTACACATACGATCGACGTCGATGCTCATGACGCCATGCGAGACAAGACCACTGACTCGTCCAACGGTGGCTCAGTGCCCGTGTTCGACATCAGTGTCTCCGGCGAAAAGCAGGGTGAATTAAAGGACATGAAATGGGAAAAGCCAACGCAAGTGGCTATGGAGGTGTGCCCTCCCTCAACGGAAACCAACTACGCAGAAGTCGATGTTATAGTTACCCCTACGTCAACCATGGCTCTCCTCCCAATATCCGAAACAGAGGGGATGACCAGTGGAGCAGTTCAACCTCCAGGATCGACTGGGGAAGACATCCTTTTGTCCTCACCATCATCTCATGTTGATACATTGCACACTCCATCTGGGGGTACACAATCACATGGCGGAGACATTTCGCATACAGCGACAGATGCTAAAGAAAGCTTCACAGACCTTGAAGTGGACCATGGAGCAACAGAAGAACTTGAAGTGGAAGAGGTGGAACCGATGGAGGAGGGTGACGAGGATGTTCTAATTCTGAATGGAGGTACAGGCATTCCGATCGGGCCTGTGAGCTTCATATAATTTCCATGAACTACGGCTGATCGTTGGTGATTTTGCCATCAGGATGGCGAACCGCACCCACTTTTGCCACCAATATCACCTCGACACATGGGGCGCAAATGTCTCGTTCTCGACCTCGACGAGACCCTTGTTCATAGCAGCTTTGGGGTGAAGTATTCAGCTTCTCAATATCATGCTGTTTCTGACACGTTCGCTCGGCCGTCCAGTCTCTTCAACAGGCGGATTACATCGTGCCAGTGGAAATTGAGTGTCTCTGGCACGATGTGAACGTCATCAAGCGCCCGGGCGTTGACGACTTTCTGAAGAAGATGGGCGAAATTTACGAGGTGGTCGTATTTACGGCCAGTGTGAGCAAGGTCTCGTGGAGTGCTATGTACGTTGACGTCGTCGGCTGATCATCATCATCACAGTTTGCGGACCCCGTCCTAGATAAGCTTGATGTCCATCAAGCTGTGTCGCACCGACTATTCAGAGAGAGTTGCTATAATCACAAGGGAAACTATGTCAAGGTAATGATCACATATTTCTTGTATGTTCCGTGCTTAACTCATCATGTGTAGGATCTCTCCCAACTGGGCCGTCCTCTCGCAGGTACTATTATTCTGGACAACTGTCCAGCATCATATATTTTCCACCCCAGCAATGCGGTCCCTGTGTCGTCCTGGTTCAATGACCCGCATGACACAGAACTCACCGATCTTTGCACTTTCCTTGCGGATCTTGACGGCGTGAGAGATGTTCGTGGGGTCTTGGATGGCGATCTGTAGGGGTGGTATATAGGTTTAAGGAAGAAAACCACCAGTAAGCTTGCGGCTCCTTGACTCCACGAGCGTACCTTCATTGCGCGTTGTTTTGCTAGTCTCCCGATTATCATACTGACATTCGACGTTTCGTTTTCTGCACGATTTAAAGCTACCATAATGATAATGTAACATATTCACCACTGTATCTCTTACTTGTATATTTGGGCCTAATCTCTGCATGCGAGGGATTAATGATATTTTTGCTGCGGGACGCGACTGCTTTTCATCACGTGAGTATAGATTCGCGACGCGTTTGTTGATCCGTGTATGGCAGTGAGACTCAACTACGTCCACATACCACACTTTTAACGAGCACCGAACACCTGAATCGATAGCACCACCATCAAGTCGACCGACACATGTCATTTCAAAAGGGCCCACGTTTTGTGCCAGAGAAAAGTGCGTTCCCTGGCTCGGTGTCTTTGTAACAGCGCTCAGTTCAACTTCATCATTCCAACTCTTACAGTTTCCGATGTTCCAGGACCAAATACCTATAGTCTGCCAGAAGGTATGTAGCATAAATAAAATATTGATATCATTTCGCTAACGCCAATGACATGGTAAGATCAATTAGATACCTACAAACGAAGTGCATTTCTGGAGAAAACCGATCGTTTCTCAAAGGAAAAGGTATCTGATGCCCCAGGTAAGCTTGACAGTTTTGTAGTAGCATAGCGCTAATATGTTTACAGGACCAGGAACATACAACTCTGCACCAAAAGCCCGCCCCAGAAATCATCCGCTGCTAAACATGCAAGTGACGATCGATACGCAACGCTATTGAAGAAAATAGAAGAGTTGGAAAAGGTACATATTGATGGTAAGAAGGCGGTAAGAGAAATCTCGATTCCTTTTCGAAATATAGACCTCAAATACTGTGTTATACAGCACCAAACTGAAATGGACCGCTCTAAATTCGAAGTCGCCCGTCTTTCAAGGCCAACTTGAGCAAGGGGAGAGATTGGAGAAGCTGAAGAAACACAACGAAATACTCGAGTTGCGAATCCAGGAGTGCAGAAGAGGCAATGCTGCTGACCAAAGCGACCTGAGGAGCTGCGTATCAAACTTCGCATGTCCGAACATGAGCGCACACAACTCGTCAGCAAGCAGGGGGAGAGCAGTGACGCAAAGAAGGCACTACAGAGTCTCGAGGCAAGAGGAGGAAAGACGAAGTACGGGAACGTGGAGAGGAAGATTGGGGAATTAGAAAAGGCTGTATCTGCAGAGAGAAGAAGAGAGAATTGCTGGAAAGCCTGGTCAACGAGGTGAAGGGAAGGCAGTGAAGAAACTCCGGAAATCACGCGACATGATCAAGGACCATTCAAGAAAAGCTCGACACAGCTAACAAGGACTCCCAAATGCGTGCCAAGCGCTTTCATCTCTTCGAGATCAAGCCGAGAACCAAGAAATCGATTTTTGCAGCCCGTACCTGGACCCATATCGTTCCGTCCTTTCTCGAGTTGCGGAGGAGTACGGCCGCTTGGCTACGACATCCATAGCTGCATCCAACCATGCCGCACTCGTGAAGGACCATACCACACTTCAGTTAAGTTCGTTCCGATTGGACGAAAGCTAGCAAACTCAGAGGGTCAAGTCGTCGAGCTCGCAAACCTCATCCGCCACACGCAGGAAGAAATTATGCTCTTGCGCCAAGAACCTGCGCGACATACGGGAAGAAGTGGCTTTCCACTTGCAAACCTTGCAGGACCCACCGAGCCACCCTTGGATAGCTACTCCGAGCTTCATAAACTCCATTGTCTGGAGGGAGACATCTACCAGAGCGACAGAAGCATATCTAGAGACACCATGCAGCCCAGGAAATTGCTCTGACATGCGGCTAGGACCACATCCGACTTCTATCACTCCTACAACGACGAGCTACTTTCAGAGTCTTCTCGCCTTCCATGGCGTTCTCGAGAAGCAGCATGAAGTTAACCGTGCACTCATTGACCAACTTGCTCGTAACTCGGCCGAGCGGAATATTCTGCAAGCAGAACTCGCGAAGGCACAGGTTGAAATCACGGCTGGACAGCGCGCGCTGGCCGATGTCCAAATTTCGTTGACGGAAGGTCGTGAAGAACAACATAGGTTGCAACGTCGAGTGGAAGAACTCGAGAAGGATTTACGAGACACGGCAGCAAGTCACAAGCAAGCTTTACAGAGGGAGCGTGATACCTCTCAGAAGCTGTCTGATGCGCTTCACGTCAACAAGATAGCCGAGGGAGCTCTCAAGGCTGACATCGAGCAGTGCGTCTCCCGCAGCCTATTCCACGGACAACTGACCTAAGAAACTTACACAGGTTGCACGCAGAATTGGCAGATGTATCACGCTTCCAGGAAGCCTACTATAACCTGGGGATGAGAGACTGAAGCACTAGTTGCGAGGAATAACCTCGCAGAGGAAGAGGCCGAGAATCTCAGCAAATTCAATGCTGAAATTCTTAGCCATAACAATCCCGCTCAGAGGATTTTATACGTGGATAGGATTCGTCGGGAGCTGGCCGAGGTCAAGCAGGTGAGCATCCTCATTGTCTTGGTTCTTCCTTGACTCACGGCTACCAGACACTACTCGTGTGTACCCGCGACCGGGACGTCATGTCTGCAGCGAACGAAGATTTACGGCATGAAGTCATGATGTACAAGTCGGTCATGGTACCGAAGATAGCAAGCCTCGAACGAATCTAACCCGTGTGACCCGACCTCCCCTCACGAGCCAGAACATCAATATCGTGGCGACGACTTCCATCCCGCCTTGTGTTGCATCAGATGCAGTAATTAGTAAAGCAACCGTTCTGGAACACATACCAGGAGATATGACTTTGGATGAGCTGATATAAGGTACAACATATTACTCTATCTACGATGTATGTATATTGGATTGATAGCTGCTAGTCTCGAAGTCACCGAGTACTCATCCCAATCCCATAGCATGACAGTGTAACTCATGATGGATACACTTATTCACAACAGCAGTCCAAGAAAAGCATATATGTCCCGTCGACGTCGTACGAGATGTGCAAATAGACTATGTACATAGTACAGAAATACGGTGACGAATCCGACTGATAGACAAGTCCGCGTTCAAACAACAGATGATCATAATATTTCTAAGCCTCCTGATCAAATCACTGAGCCATGACGTCCCCATAATCACTCACATGAAACCAACAATCCCGGCAATAAATAGCACAACATTAGAATCATTCCCGGACCAGTTCGCATGCACAAAGGGAGCTGAGGTGTTTCCCCATCTCCTGCAGGCGCCTTAACCACTGGAATGTGGAAACCACTCATGTTCCAATAGATATCCTTCACGTGCCCGTTTTCGTCCGGTTCTGACGGCATGGAGAAATGGATGTCCTCGCACAAGAGTAGCCAGTACATCCTCTGGCAGAGAGCGCTCGTCACTGTGAAGAATTACCGACAAGTTAGAAGACTCACTCATTTCCATTTCGGCAAATTTGAAGCCTCTGAGAGCGTATGATTAGAACGAATTTAGATTCAGGAGAAATCAACAACCGTACATGCAAGCACGATTGCCCGCAAGGAAGGTCATCCTAAAAAAAGTATGGTTAGATGTATGCGACAATTGGATTGCTGTGACACACATGGATGAATAAACAACCAGTATATCTCACTCCATCCTTGACCCCAGCTGAAAGAATCATGAGTAACTACCTTTCTTGACACACATAGAAGCTAACCTCGAGTCAAATCGAGCCATCGTTCGGGTTTCCATTCCGACGCATCCTCGCCCCAGACAGCTGGTTATGATTCGCAGCAAGGAGGGATATGATGAATCTCTGATGTTTAGGCACAGGAATCGTATCGATCTCTTCACCAGATGGAGACCGAACCGGGAATTGTAATGGCACTGATGCAGCTTCTGTAGTTCTTCGGGAGAGTCAGTAAGAAACGTCTCTCTTCGACCAACTTACCTTCGAGTGAGGACAGGAAGTGATGGATAGAGCCTCAGCGTCTCTCGAACAACCGCGTCTAGGAAAGGAAGACCCATCAATGCATCGTATGACAGTCTGGCGGATCCGCCTTCATCTTTGGCGTGCGAATGGTCAACGTCAGAGGCTTCACATGCAGTCATAGCATCACGGATCTCCGCTCTCAGCTGTTCCTGAATATGAGGATGCTTCGCAAGCATATACAATGCACGAGCCACTGCAGCCGTCGTGGTATCGACACCAGCAAAATCATAATGCTATTTGGTAGAGAAATCAGTCTTCGCCACAGGTAAGCAACCACAACTGACTTCATCTGCCCTAGAAGCTCGGCATCGCTCAGTCTATCTGCCTCGGATGACGAGGCGTTTGCCTTGACTGCGCGTGTCTCACGTGAGGAAAGACATTTCATGAGCAAATAATTACGCACTCATGATTGACATGATATCCTTTCCCCTCGTTCCTCCCGACGTGTCATGGGACCGCGACGGGGTAGGGGAAGGTATCTCCAGTGCAGCCTTCTTCTGTTGGAAAATACTTCTACTGCTTGCGTCCGTGACTTCGACGATGCGGCGTAGCTCTCTAAAATCTCGCATGGTTTGCGTCGGCAACCAACTTATCGTGAGCCAGTCTGCAATTTTTCGGCGCCAGTAAGGAGAGAAATTGCGCATAAATAGTGGAACGAAGGGTCGAAATAACGCGGTTTTACTGATGTATAGACTGTGAGGGCAAGGATGTCAAGGGATGTTTTCAACTGGCAGACTAGTCTACGCACCCTAGCATTCGTAGCGCCGCTGTGTACTCGCTCTCATTTCTTGAGTCCAATGCAGCTGAATGGTAGCCTAGCACGCCCCTCGCAAAACACAATCAAGAGCGCTGCGAGAGAGCCAAGGTAAAAGATCGAGTTCTACTGAATCTGTACATGCCAATGGTGAAGTCACGGATGATGACGCACATAAACATGCTTACTGTCGGTAGGGATATTTGACACGAGGATGGATTTTAGCTGGTGGGAAATGTTTTGAATAACGGGCAGAAGCTCCCTCAGTTGGATATGGAGAACACTGGATTGAGCATTTTGCGCTGCTTTCGGTGCTGTTCCCCTGTGCAGCGATGAATACAATCCACGGCAATTATCAACAGGTTTCACCTAGCGTAGAAATAAGACCCTCGCCGAAGACGAGCATGTTGGAGCTCAAGAAGGTTTAATGAAGAACATTTGAACAATGCCTTGACGCTTACTCTATGAAGGTATCATTTTCCTCAAATATATGTGGCTCCTTGACAAGCATATGATGAAGCGCGCGTGGGTCTGATACGAATAGACACTCCTCCTGGTGACCACATCAATGATCACGCCTGATGCAGGGTACTGTGAACCACGCACTCCAAAGAAAACATAGACTTTAGCAACTCCACCATAATCTGCAGCGACCTTTAAGGTGGATTCAAAACTGTCCAGGAATATTCTCTCTATGTTGCCTGCATCCATGAAGTAAGCATCCAATATGTAGGACTGACAGTCAGAGAAAATCAACCTTTCAACCAATGATCTTTTGCTGGGCCTGCAACGTTTAGGGCGTTTGCCTTTCTAGAGACCTGTCTCTGAACGAGCTTGCATACTGCAAGGGTAAGGACACTGTATCCAATCAGTTGAGGGAAGGACATCTTGCAAGATTAGTAGGTAGTACTGGCACGGCCACCGAGCACGACAGTGATTACAGTAATGGAACACTGGAGTTTGAAAGCAGCTTGTGAATGATAAAAAGATATGGATGCCAGTCGGGACACGTACTAAGTGCGAGCTTGTGTACGTACTGTTTATCTTACTCGGGCTCGACTCGGGTTCGGGGGCAACGGGGCCGGCTTCGATTTCTCTGCGCCATAACCACAAGCCTGGGCTTTTCACATGTACCTCTTACTAAAGTTGCCGTGGTGTGGTTCAGGACCGGTTCGAGATACGACTGCCCGAACCCGCACCCAAACCTGTTCATGATATCTTAAGACTGTCGAACCCGAACATTAGCCAACGGTTCGGTCAAGAACCAGTTCTATATGGTGCTGTTCAGGTGCGAACCGGTTCGAACTTTTTTTACTACCAAAAAATGAAAAAAAAAAATAGGAATTATAGCTATTTTGCACCCAACCGCACTTCATCTACAGCGTCGTCGAGCCAACATTGTCTCCGTGCAGCTTCTTTGGCTCCCATTTCAGCTTCACGGTGTCTCCTCTCCTTCTTGTACTTATTCTTTACAATTTGAATATCACCGAAGTTTTCTGGAAGTAAACGTGCACGACGTTTACTATCTGTCAGCCCAGCATCCAAAAATGCACGCTCGCAAGGCACAGAAGAGCCTTGGATAGGAAGGTAGTCGAGGGCCATATGGCTGAGATCGGGTATCGCATAGCATTGGCCTTCCACCACTCGAAGATATGCTCTGCCTGGCGCTCTGGAGATGCCCGTTCGTCATTGATGATGAGTGGCTCCTCGATGTACAGTTTGAGCTCTGCACGGAAATCCTTAGTGACGAGCTTTTCACGGGCACGCCGACCTTCAGTAACCCTACTCATCAAACTGCCGAAACTGTTGCTCGAGCTACTGAGCTCTGGTGTTGGTATAGGATCCTTGCAAGTAGCAATTTCCGTGGCGTGTTTTTGGCAGTACTTATCAAACTAAAAGTATGATGAGATACTGAGTCGAGTGCAAATTTTTCACAGAAGCTGACACATACCACTTTTTCCATAACAGCGAGGGCTTGTTGTTGGCCGTCTTCGGTCCACGCGACATTGAAATACTCATCCTTGATACAGGGATTGAGATCTGAGATAAAATTTAGCTTTCAAGTCAAAAGTCAAAATGAGGGGTGTTTGAACGAACACATAGAAACAATGTGCGCAGGGGAATTGTCGGTCTTATTGTAGTACTTTTCAAGGTTCGCGATACCTGCCTGGATTGCATGTCGAAGCACAGCCATCCCTGGGGTCTTCAGAGAAAATTTGCCACTGCGCAATGAAGTCTTCGTAAAGAGGAAGAATTCGCCAGATTGTTGGATAGTATTCAGCCGAAAAGGCTTCTTGTACATTAGCTGCTGCCTGAAAGATATGTCAATGTGCCCTCCCAGTCCTCGATACATGAAATACATACAGCTAAAACCTTCCGAATCATAGCAAGTAGATCCCATTCAGTCTCCGAAACACGATAACTTGCATACTTCTGCTGGTGTTTGTCAACGTTAGGTACATCATCTGAGTCATCTGCGGTGTTGATAAATATCTTAACAGCCTGAAACAATTGAACTGTGAATGTAACATCTGAATGAAAGGAAGTTCAACTTACTTTCTTGAGTAATAACATTCGGGCTATAACACCATTCCATGAGCCCCATCGAGTTTTGCAGTACGGGAGAAGCTCGAGCTCTTGCTGAAGTGCATCTTCACAGCACTTCTTGAAGTACTTCTTGGCTTATGGGGACCGTCGAACCTGCCTGTGACAATAAATTAAATAATGAACAACAACCCTCGATAGTTGCCTTGAAGGTACCTGTGCAATAAATCCTCGAACCTTCAGTAGAAGCCCCGAAACTACTTTTACCTGTTCCAAACCAGCAGGCAGGTTTGCACATGCAGTCTCGGCATCTTGGATAAGAGCCTCAATTCCTTCTTCCATGTCTTCATCATCAGCACTGGCATCAATCTCGCCCAAGGTGTCTGAAGGAGGTGGAATCACAGAGGCATCTTCGACTGTTCCCACAGAATTCTTTTTCTTGATGCTGGGAGATAGCTTCGTCAAAAATGCCCCTTCGGCAAGGGCCACTGCATGCGAGAAGCAGCTAATGCAACTTAGTAAAACAACAATCATGAGATTTTGACAGTACCAACTGCGAGCGCTGCGCTGTTGCATTAAAGTCAGTGTGACTTCGCCCTCAATTTCTTGCCCAGGACACGCAAACTTTTATCGTTCACAGAGACATTGTCAGCCATGATGTTCTGTACCTAATATGCACCATGAGCAACACACAACATAGCAAAACTCGAATCAACCTTATCGGAGATGCCAAACTTATCCAAAATATCATATAATTCCTCGCCAAGGTTCTCGCCAGTATGACTACCCAGAACCTCTGAAAAAGATAACAATTCGGAATGCAGCTGCCATTCTCTTGTCATCCAATGCCCCGTTACAGCAAGATATGATGTCATTATCTTTGATGTCCACCCATCAAAAGTCAGGGAAACACGACCAGGAGATTCCTGTTTATTATATATAAATTATGGCCCTTGAAAAAACACGTCTCGTACCTGTAATTCCTCGGCAAGATCCCTTCGAATTTCATCTGCATGTTCGAGAACACAGGTGGTAATTTTCGTCCGATGCAGGATATCAGCATCTTTGGTTTTGTTCCGGCTGTTGTAAGTGAGAAGGTCACGAAACGACTTATGGTCGACAAGTGATAGTGCCTGTGCAGATATTGTCAATGCTGACAGGCGAATTATGTGGTCATTCACACACCTGATCAGTCTCCAAAATGAAGCGAATGATATGTTCTTGCAGACCATCTTTCGTATATTGAGGCTCTGTTGTAGGTTTCACCGTCTCCGCAAAGTCAATAATGCTTTGTTGCCTATCAAAAAACAAGTCAGCATCAGGTAAAGGTATACTCGACAATTCAAAATGAATTGTGTGTAATTTACGTATTGGTTGCCTTGCCTTCCAAACGGTCCAATTCTTCCTGTGGAACACATCGTTCGTCCATGTCAATGTCTTGCTGCACGCACTTCTCACGGTATCGACGGTAGTGAGACATGCCCATATGTTGGATGTGAGTGCACATAGCAGTGTTGTTGCCTTTGAAGATAGTTTGCAGTTTGCCATGCTTTTTTGGATTGGCTTCACGAAGCTCGTTAGTACAAGCCAAGTGAGTCTCCAACAAACATGAAACATAAGTTTGGTACTCACACACAAGGCTCGCAGACATAACCTTGTGAAGGATCCTCGTCGTCGACCAGCTTGAAGATTGTCAGAATGTCCATGGCACCATCACCTCTTTTGCGTTTTTTCTTGACCAGCTCGGATGCTGTATCATCAGCAGTCTCATCTTCGACTGACGTAGATGACCCTGTACGATGAAGCCCGTTTTGCTTTACACGTGCGATCGCTGGTGTTACAGGAGCCCCTTCAGTGAATTCACCCGTCTGAGACGGGCAGCCGGGCGTGACAATGTACCGATAGAGACGAGCCATCCGGTGTGGGCCGGTGGCAATAATTGTACCGTGATAGACGAGTGGGCCGAGGGTGTGGTGTATCCGAGGCAAACGGATGGGCCGGGGGTATATAGTATACATGGTAGTATAGCAATGTACTATATAGGTGATTATGAATGGTGGTGAATCCAGTGTGTGATAGCGAGTGGGCCGGTAAATAAGGCACAATGGAGACGAGGGGGCCGGTAGATGAGATGCAATGGAGACGAGGGGGCCGGGGAATGGGGTGCAATGGAGACGAGTGGGCCAGCCATATGGGGTGCAATGGAGACGAGGAGGCCGGGGAATAGGGTGCAATGGAGACGGGTGGGCCAGCCGTATGGGGTGCAATGGAGATGGGTGGGCCGGTGTTACAGGGTGCAATGGAGACGGGTGGGCCGGAAGATGAAATGTAATGTAGACGAGGGGGCCGGTGTTACAGGGTGCAGTGGAGACGGGTAGGCCGGTAAATGGGGTGAAATTGAGACGGGTGGGCCGGTGTTACGGGGTGCAATGGAGACGGGTGGGCCGGAAGATGAAATGTAATGTAGATGAGGGGGCCGGTGTTACGGGGTGCAGTGGAGACGGGTAGGCCGGTGAATGAGGTGAAATTGAGACGGGTGGGCCGGCCGTATGGGGTGCAATGGAGATGGGTGGGCCGGTGTTACAGGGTGCAATGGAGACGGGTGGGCCGGAAGATGAAATGTAATGTAGACGAGGGGACCGGTGTTACAGGGTACAGTGGAGACGGGTAGGCCGGTAAATGAGGTGAAATTGAGATGGGTGGGCCGGTGTTACGGGGTGCAATGGAGACGGGTGGGCCGGTAAACGAGGTGAAATCGAGCCGGGTGGGCCGGGGTTACGGGGTGCAGTGCAGACGGGTGGGCCGGTAGAACAGGTGAAATCAAGACGGGTGGGCCGGTAAAGGAGGTGAAATTGAGCCGGGTGGGCCAGGGCTATGGGGTGCAGTGGAGACGGGTGGGCCGGTGGACCAGGTGAAATCAGGACAGGTGGGCTGGTCAACCAGGTGAAATCAAGACGGGTGGGCCGGTAAAGGAGGTGAAATTGAGCCG
Organism: Suillus paluster; assembly: GCF_016628075.1. Taxonomy (NCBI): domain Eukaryota; kingdom Fungi; phylum Basidiomycota; class Agaricomycetes; order Boletales; family Suillaceae; genus Suillus; species Suillus paluster. Next base: position 262,584 of record NW_024537619.1, read on the forward strand.
GGTGGGCCGGGGCTATGGGGTGCAGTGGAGACGGGTGGGCCGGTGGACCAGGTGAAATCAGGACGGGTGGGCTGGTCAACCAGGTGAAATCAAGACGGGTGGGCCGGTAAAGGAGGTGAAATTGAGCCGGGTGGGCCGGGGCTATGGGGTGCAGTGGAGACGGGTGGGCCGGTCAACCAGGTGAAATCAAGACAGGTGGGCCGGGGCTACGGGGTGCAGTGGAGACGGGTGGGCCGGTCAACCAGGTGAAATCAAGACAGGTGGGCCGGGGCTACGGGGTGCAGTAGAGATGGGTAGGCCGGTTGACCAGGTGAAATCAGGACGGGTGAGCCAGCATTGCGGTGTGCAATAGAGACGGGTGGGCCGGTAAACGAGGTGAAATCGAGCCAGGGTTATGGGGTGCAGTGGAGACGGGTGGGCTGGTCAACCAGGTGAAATCAAGACCAGTGGGCCGGGGCTACCGGGTGCAATGCAGATGGGTGGGCTGGCGTTATGGGGTGCAATGGAGGCGGGTGGGCCGGTACTGTGGGGTGCAATGGAGACCGGTGCATGCATGCAAAAACCATATTCGGTACATCCATACAGTAACTGGCATATCCATCATAGAACAACCGGGGGATCCATTGTATAGCAAAACAAGATCTACCGGAAATATATCTTTGAATGACATCACTTGTCTAAATATCTACAGTCTGTTGACCCAGAGTCCTCAAACCCATTCCATCTCCACTGGGTCGCTGAATTTTACATTGCTATATTTTGCATACTCTGTGCTTGGAGTCCCGACAAAGTTGTGAATGCTGTCTCGCATGTACCACGCAGTGACAATCCGGTTGCCTTCTTCAACATTCATGTAATGTCTCACCAGGCGACATGATGAAGCCAACATTGAGCCGGAGTTGTATAGAAATTTGATTCCGAGGTTCATAAAATCCATGATAACCGGCTGATAAACACCAGCGGTTGTCATGATATCAAATGCCGCCGGTCGGCACTTTGGGTCTCTATGAGGCGGTGTCCGGCGATTGCATATGACCGACACAACATTGAATATGGATGTCCAGTGTTGTAGATGATGGTACATCTCATGCAAATGATATCGGGTTGCCCATTCGCCCAGCCTGACTTGGGTTTCCATTCCGGCCCAATAAAGATCAGGGTGCATGACTCGAAGTGCAGCCGAAACTAGTATACCGGACCTTTGAAGGGAGGTCGTAATGTTCCGACCGACATCACCTTTCAGTGCAGTGGATACCTCGGGCGAAAACCCATCTTCCGGGTCAAGCTTTGGAAAACCATGTTTCTAGAATACTTCAAACCGGCGACTTCAATATATATGGACCGGACGTACCTCTCTTCCTTGCTGAAACCATGCAGGGGATATATTGATGCAACCGGGCGTAATCTTGCCATCCGGACTTGGATGAAAGTTAGACCGATGGGTCCTCCATTCAACAGTCCTACCAGTTGTTATGCTGTGCTTCAATAAATCACTCATGGAATGCGTTGCACCATGCATATCTTGCTGTTATGTATGTCCGGCTGAGCTGAAATTCAAATGGAGATCAATGGAAGACTGACCATCATCATAGCAGTCATAGCTCCAGGCAAATACCAGACAATGATTCTACCTCCGGAATCGACGATGACGGCTGGTGTTGTCAAGAAATGCTCCTGTTCGGGGGGGAATCTGTCGAAGAGGGTCTGCTCTCGTTTTGCACTTCGACCGGATTCATCTTTGTCCAGGGCATCATTGTATCTGACCATGTCTATTTTGAGATGAACTGTATGGTGGTGAGTTGACCGGAATGTGGTGATGGACCGGCATACCTACCGGCATTGGAGTATGCAGAGGCCATCACATTGGCAAGATGCTCTAATGCAATGCAAGTGTCAATATCCAAGAGTCCAAGGTTCATGTTTTTTGCCGGTCGTTGATGAATTGTGGACATGAAAATCTCGTGAACCAATTCACCAGCAAGGTAGGTCTGATACAAAGCCCAGTCTAGTGGGATTGCGACCATGTCTGGAAAACCAAATGAGTGATGGAAAAACACCACTGTTGAATGATAGCCGGAGAGATAGCAGTTAGAGAAAATAGTTTCACATTCACACGGCCTGATTGCAAAGACAAAAACCGGTGCTTCTCATTTACATTGCAGTGAATATGACAGTAACATATAATAGTATAACATATTGACCGGATGCGGAAGGATGTCAGGTTGTCCTTGACTGCACCCAGGATGCACTATGCACTGACATCTGTGTTCAACCGGTCAATGAGTGCCTGTGAGGATGCGACAGCCCTTGTGAGTTCATCAATCGGCCCAACCAATCCGGCCAACCTATCACTTGAGCTTCTAAAATTGTTCATCCTTCCCCTGTAACATATCCAGCAACTCTCTCCAATTGGCGTCTTGTGGCACTGCACAAGAGATGTTGAACGGTTGTATCTGGCAGCGGATCCGGACCCTGAAGAATATATGGGAGCATGCCGGACCTTACATGATCCGGCTATTTTGGATGTGTGAGCATCCGGCAAAGATTAACATGATCTGAGGGACTTACGAGTTGTGAACAGTGAAATTCAACCAAATCCATCACATCTTTGATGGATGACTTTGGCAACATATCGGACACCCGGCAAGAACCGAGACCTTTCCTTCCACCAGTCATTGAAGTAGTCCGGCATATGAGCACTGTCATAGTCATCGCATGCATTGGAATCAACAGAGAGGCGCAATGCCTTGATATCCTGCAGGATAGCATCAACATCCGGTCGCCGGTCCCACAATGTGTGTGCGGTCATGATTGCAAGCACCCCCTTGAGAAGGTGGGAATGACAGCGGACAACGGGTGATAAATGATATATTGATGAATGGAGTTACAAAGGTCTGTATGGACAGTGTAGAAGATGAGTGCAAGGGATATCAGCATTGCCGGATAGCTACCTCCATCTCCCATTTCATCAAGATGTAAAATTTGTTGCATAGCCAGGCAGTCGTGGCAACAACTCTTGTCACATAGAGGCGCATGGCCAACAACCGGGAATTGGCATAGAATAAGGCGCGAGAGATATCCCCAGCAGTGATTTGATTGCCCTAGCAGCAATGATGACTTGGTAGGGGGATGAGAGTACAGTATTGTTCATGGAGGGAAGTGAGGCTGTAGTGAGACCGACACTCAGAATTATTTACATGTGTCAACCCATAATTTCATATTACCTAACTGGTGTTATGAAAGATTCAACCGGTACCAAGAAACTGCTCCAACCGGTACCAAGAACTATCCAACCCGGCACCATGAACTATATATCCAACGGTAACATGAACCACCCGACCAGTACCATGAACCACCCGCCGGTACCATGAACCATCTGACCGATGGCATGAACCATCCGACCGGTACCATGAACCATCCGACGGTGGCACTATCCGACCGGTACCATGAACTATCCGACCGTACATGAACCATCAAACCGGTAGTTCTGGCTGACCTATCATCTTCCGGAAAGTATCCTCTGCATGTCCTGCTAGTTGGTGATATATGTGAGATTGTCGGGCAGCATAACATGTAGTCCGGTGAGCCCTTCAGAAGTCGCGGTGTCCATGTGACTGAGCCATTGCTTGGCTTTGTGGTTAAGAAATTAATGGACCACTGCATTTCATGTTTGACAAGAATAACCCTCACTCATTTCCAACGATCACGCAGTGCTTCGTCCGGAGCCAATTTCACCCTGATAAACTATTGAGAATATGTGAGACCAGACATCTGATACCACTGGATACCAGACACTCACATTCTGTCATCCAGTCATTGCCTGATGTGTCACCCTGAACATCCAAGGACCAGACAGAACCATGAAAGAGTCGTGTCCCTCTGACCACATGCATTGGGATCGGCCACTGCAGAGCTTGCTTTCAGGTCTTCTTTCTTCAAAGGAAGGTGTTTCTTCAAGAGGTCGTGGTCAGGGAGATAGCCAGTTGCAACTGCTTTCGAATATATACTG